>NW_025950372.1:0-14933 GCF_021028975.2 Sphaerodactylus townsendi
ATTCTTCATTTGACAGATAATGAAAGACAGGACCACACAAATGAAGGACCGGGAGAACATTTATGAACAAATCCACCAATAGTTCAAATTAGTTGTTGCTAGCACTGTGCCGAATACTCGCCAATTTCAAGAACTTTTGGCGATGCCAAACAAATTCCACCCACAAACCGCTCATTTTGTTTCATGGTCACGTCTTCACAATACACATGTGGCTGTCAACAAAATAGTGTGATCGTACTTCGGCAAGAAAGGACTGAGGGGCTGGGTGAGCAAATGAAGTTGAGGGTTGTGACAATTAAGCAAGAAAGGGGAAAACGGTGCTGAGAATGACACCCCTGAAATAACACAAATCTATTCATAACCAGTGCTGAAAAGCACGAGGGGATTGTTGACTCTCAATAAAACGAGGGCACAATGAGGTACACTGCATTGTCTGAGTATCCATAGACCACTTTATACGAGCAAATCGTGGTCATCAATTGTTAACAAGCAAATGTTATCATAGGAAATGTGTTATCACAGGAAATTGTTATCATGTGTTTGTTTGAAATTATCATATGTTATCATAGGAAATTGCAGCGTGCCCAGTTACCTGTGGAGGATGTGGATGGGATGTGTCCAATCCCAGGAGCTGCTGTCCCTGCCAAAATTTGATCCTCTACTGTAAATGGAGAGGCCGACTCGAGTTCTGGTGTGGCCGTAGCCCACAAAGTCTCTTCCACCGAGCTCACCTCTGGCGTATCAGTTGTGAGAAGAGTGTCCAGGATTGAGTCAGTAGCATTTTCTAGACTCTCCCAAATCCCTATCTCAGTCTTGTTCTCTGCCTCGTCGGTAGTGTCAGTTGCAGAGATGTCTGGGGTCGCTGTGAAGCCTTCGTCTGGCTCTGAAGCCGTGGCTGTAAAGTCTATTGGTTCCAAGGTGGCGATGCTGCCCCGGGCTTCTTCTTCTGTGACATTGCGTGGGAAGTAGAGCTCCACATCTTTCCGGGTGACTGTCTGGATGGTGAAGCCACTGCCCAATTCTCCAGTGGTCTCACCGGTGATGTTCTCATGGACGATCCCATCAAAATCATCACCTAGGACAAGGAGAACGTTACCAAAATGCTATCAGAGAATCCAGAGGGAAACAAGGCAGCAGCCAAACCTCTGTCATGCCTTGACCCAGTTCCAGCAGAGACCCCTTTCTCCTTCTAGCTACCATCAATGAGTCCATGAACAGGCCAAGAGTGGGGAAGTAGCATCAGCCAGGCATCCCTCTATCATGCCAGTAACAAGACAATGCTGACGACATTCACTGGCACTAGGAGCTTCTGCTCATGCAAGGCTGGGATCTTTTAAAGATCCAAAAAGCACCCAACATCCGATAAAGTGCTATGTAGAAGAAGAAGGAGAGTCGGATTTATACCCTTCTTTTCTCTATGACAATGAATCTCAGACCGACTGCCCTTCCCATCCCCACAACAGGCACCTTGTGAGGTAGGTGGGGCTGAGCGAGTTCAGAGAAAACTGGGACTAACTCAAGGTCACCCAGCTACTTGACCGCACTTTACACACACACACTAAAGAGATTGAGAGGGAAGGAAGCATGCTATAGTCTGATCTCATCAGATCCTGCCCTCCCCCATAAGGCTCAGGGTGATGAACAGCAACCACATAAACAACAAGACATCAATAATCATAATATCAAATCAACAAAACATTAATAAGCATAACATCACGAATAGCAAAAGACATCAATAAGCATAACATGACAACATAATGATATAACATCATAAACATCAAAAAATCAATAATCATAACATCATAAATAAGCAACATGGGTAAACACAGATGGCAACTTTCCCTTCTGTAGCCAAAACTACAAAACATAATCTATATATAAAAAGCAAATCGTCTGTTTGTGAGTCGTGCTCTAACTCCAAAACCACTGGACGGATTGCTTTCAACTTTTCACTCAATGCGCCTTTCCAGTGCGAGCAGGTTTTCGGATATTCACATTGCTGAAATTCAATACCTGAGCCAGGTAAAATGTCTTTTTCCTGGTGCACCAGGCCATGAAGCTGGTTGTGTTTAACTGTCACCCTTAGAATGTTCGTGCAGCATGTCTGTCTGTGGCCTGAGGAGTTGGTATGCCCTTACAATGTTCGTGCAGATGGCCAGAGATTAGCAGTGAAAACAGTAAACAGGTAATACTGGTAGATAATACGAGTGAAAGTGAAACACATACACACTTTGCTGTATGAGACGTCAGGTGGGGTTCCCCCCCTCACACACAGGTAACTTTCACTCTCTGTGCCTCACCCACTGCTACCACACAATACACATACTCTCATCCACATCCAGCTCATCCTCACACACCTCACTCTGCCCTCCCTCACATCCAACCACCACTTACCCACTTCCTCACCCATATTCGCCACAGCTCTCTTTAACTAAAAGCGAGCTGGAGTTTGCCTTTTTCTTCTAAGAAAATCCGTGGGGTGGGGGTGAACCAACACTACTGGCTCTGCTTCTTTTGCATGTGGACCTTTACGGACCCAGGGAGCTGGCCTCGACCTGAACGCCTCACCACCCTGCCTCTGCTGCCTGACTGGGACAGCCTCCTTGCCCCAGTTCTGCCTTCCCCAAGCCAGGACTGTGCGTGTCAACCAGCCTCATGGACAGTGGGATTTGCATTCTGGACAGTTTCATTGTGGAATGGAGAGGGTTACCTTATACTAAAAAAACAAGACACCACCATATAACAATGTGAATTGAAAAGGGAAAGAGGGATTCCATTTGACCACCCCAAAAGGCTACACTGCGGATCATTGGACCTGCATGGACATCTGTGTGGGTTGCGGACTGTGATGAGAAGGACAATTGCCACAGCAACGCATGGCCGGGCCCCCTATTGACTAACTAAGACTAACCCATCTAAACAATTCACAGCAGTGTCAGTATAGTAAATTAAGCCCAGTGACTAACCTAAAAAACAACAAATCACTATACTGAACCTAACCCATAATCCAGCTATACCTAACACTATCTACAAAATTACAAGCAATATAACAAACTCATTACCTAAAAAAACTAGACATCATAACAGGAGGGGAATTCAATACAACCAAACTAACCAATCTAGCACTAACCTGCCATTATATAATGGCAACCCAGTAGGGTTTTCAAGGCATGAGATGAACAGAGGTGGTTTGCCATTGCCTTCCTGTGCATAGCAACCCTCATATTCTTTGGTGGTCTCCCATTCAAGTACTAACCAGGGTCGATCCTGCTTAGCTTCTGAGATCTGACAAAAGCAGGCTAGCCTAGGCCATCCAGATCAAGGCAACCTCTGTGACAGCCGTATCAAAATAATTGGAATTGCCCCAGGAAAGGTGAGTTATCTGATATCGCAGCTGCCCAAAATATACTGAATTGATGCCCCTTTCAATGAACTCACCAGTGTAGCAGATGGCATCATAGCGGGAATGGGGGTGAGGATATCCTGTCTGGTTATCGTAGAGGTACACTGTCCGTACTCCTACCAGGTTGCCTCCACATTTGGGATGCGGCTTGGAAATGGGGTACCGAACACTGCGGTCTGCCAGCCAGCCAGCACTGCAGACGTCCATGCCATCTTTCCAGGCCAGGTAGAGTTCTCCGGTCGTTGCCAAACGGGCCCCAAGGCGGTGACATTTCTCGGCAGCTTCTGGGAAGGTGAACTTCTCCGGGGAGGTGGCATAGAAGACTTTTCCTGCAGTCATAGTGATGCTGATGCATTAGATGTAAGTTGCTTCCCCCCCCCCCTTTATCAGCTTTTCCCTTCCAATCTCTTTCCAACCCCTTTTTGTAGGGCCAAACTGCAGTGAAATGAGTTCTGTGATTGGCACTGGAAAGTCCAACTTCCAGATGGGATCTGTGGACCCCCTGGGATTTCAGCTCATCTCCAGGATACACAGATCAATTCCCCTGGAGAAAACTGACAGTTTGGAAGGGGGACTCTATGGCATTGGTGCCCCACTGGCGTCCCTGTTCTCCCCAGACTCCATTGCCGAATCTTTAGGACTTTCCCAACCTAGATCTGGAGACCCTCTCCTCCCATTTCGTGCCGGTGGCCAGCGGGAACCTAACAAGCCTAGGTGGCACTCCCAGAAATCCTATTCAGAAAGGGTTTACAAACATATCTAAGTAATTTTTCAGAATATTTTAATCTTATTTCGTTGTGTCAAATAAACCTGTTCTGGTTACACAGTTAATTCCATAAGAGAAGAAAAGAGGATGAATATAGCAAGCAAAGAAGAGAAAAAAGATTGAAAGGGGAAAAAAGTAATTGAGGTAGGCTAATACACCCACCTTTTGGTATTACTGTTATAAGTTATATACATTATAAGTTATCTATATATATAAAAATCTATCAGTGCGTTTTTCTGCTGACAGGTAATCTCCCAAACTACTGGACCGATTGCTTTGAAATTTTCACACAACGTCGCATTCGCATGCGGCCAGGTTTCTGTACTGTTTCCACACCTCCTGTTGTGTACATGTCACAACTGTGCCAGTTATTGTATACATGCCACACCGGTGACAGTCAGAACCACAGTTCTGTTCCGTAACAGTGCCATCTGCTGGCCGTCAAAGCAACACCCTCTGATACAAGGGAAACAACCATGCCTTCCTTGAAAACCGCTGCCATCTGGAGTGAAAAAGATGGGGCCCGCCATCTGGATATGGCTCACTCACCCTAGCGGAGGAAGGGGAAGGTGAGGGAGGGTCCGAGGTTTGCTGGACCAAACGCTCTGAAATTTGAACACAACGTAGCTCATGTCTCCCAGTGTGTTTTAAGCTAGATAATTCGCCTGCAAGGGAAGGGAGTGAAAGAGACAGGGTCCACTACCTGGACATGGCCCACCCACCCTAGCAGAGGAAGGGGAACGTTAAAGAGGGATGGGGCGGGGTGCCATGCATGGGAATGGGAGAGAGGGAGGGGAGTGAGGGGCCCCTTGCCCCTCCCTCCCTTGCAAGCATTGTGCAATGACACATGTTTGAACCATTCGCTTCCCCTTTTCTTTCTTTTCCACTTCACCAGACTGAGTCACAGCAATGTGTGGCTGGGCCCGCTAGTCTATATATATAAAAATCAGTGCGTTTTTCTGCTGACAGGTAATCTCCCAAACTACTGGACCGATTGCTTTGAAATTTTCACACAACGTCGCATTCGCGTGCGGCCAGGTTTCCATACTGTTTCCACACCTCCTGTTGTGTACATGTCACAACTGTGTCAGTTATTGTGTACATGCCACACCTGTGACAGTTGGACCCACAGCTCTGTTCCACAACAGCGCCATCTGCTGGCCGTCAAAACAACACCCTCTGATACAAGGGAAACAACTATGCCTTCCTTGAAAACCACTGCCATCTGGAGTGAAAAAGATGGGGCCCGCCATCTGGACATGGCCCACCCACCCTAGCAGAGGAAGGGGAAGGTGAGGGAGGGTCCAGGGGTTTGCTGGACCAAACGCTCTGAAATTTGAACACAACGTAACTCATGCCTCCTAGCGTGTTTTAAGCTAGGTAATTCGCCTGCAGGGGAAGGGAGTGAAAGGGACAGGGTCCGCCAACTGGACATGGCCCACCCACCCTAGCAGAGGAAGGGGAACGTTAGGGAGGGACGGGGCAGATTGCCATGCAAGGGAATGGGAGAGAGGGAGGGGAGTGAGGGGCCCCTTGACCCTCCCCTGCAAGCATTGTGCAATGACACATGTTCGAACCGTTCGCTTCCCCTTTTCATTCTTTTCCACTTCACCAGACTGAGCCACAGCAATGCGTGGCCGGGCCCGCTAGTACATTATAAGTTATATATATATATTACTTCCACCACAGTCGTAATCCTTCTAAATCTAAAGTTCTTACTCAAGGTAACGTATTATATCGCTATCCTTGATAATAAATTCAGTTTCTTTTTCTGAGTCAGGCTTGATTTATGGGAGTTATTTCCAATATGGGAGTTAACTTTCAGATTGAGAGACCTTGCCCTGATTACCAACAAAATGGGGGTTTGTTAAAGCCAAATTGCATGTCTGGTATTCCAGTCCCCAAACTCCTGTGTCATGGGAAGAATGGCTCACTTTGATCATGGTTAGAAGCTGCCTCAGAATTGAAATGTTAAGAGGCTGGACATCAGCATTGAAAATATGAGTAAGAGGAAAGGGAAGAAGAAGAAGAAGAAGAAGAAGAAGAAGAAGAAGAAGAAGAAGAAGAAGAAGAAGAAGAAGAAGAAGAAGAGTTGAATTTACATCCCCCCTTTCTCTCCTGTAGGAGACTCAAAGGGGCTTACAATCTCCTTGCCTTTCCCCCCTCACAAAAAACACCCTGTTAGGTAGGTGGGGCTGAGAGAGCTCTGAAAAGCTGTGACTAGCCCAAGGTCACCCAGCTGGCGTGTGTGGGAGTGCACAGGCTAATCTGAATTCCCCAGATAAGCCTCCACAGCTCAGGCGGCAGAGCTGGGAATCAAACCCGGTTCCTCCAGATTAGAATGCACCTGCTCTTAACCACTACACCACTGCTGAGATCCAACTCCGATGCCAAACTCTCAGTGGGATCCTCCAGCTTGTGAGTTCACCTTCTTTAGAATGTGGAGGTAGTGAAGAAGAAGATGATGATGATGAAGAAGAAGAAGATGAGGATGATTTTGGATTTATACCCTACTTTTCTCTCCTGTCAGGAGTCTCAAAGGGGCTTACAAACTCCTTCCCTTTCCCACAGCAGACACCTTGTGAGGAAGGTGAGGCTGAGAGAGTTCTGAGCAAACTGTGACTAGCCCAAGGTCACCCAGCAGGCTTCATGTGGAGGAGGGGAGAATCAAACCCAGTTATCCACATTAGAGTCCACTGCTCTTAACCACAACAGCACTGTGACTTTCCTCTATTACCTTCCATTTCCTCTGCATAGCAATATACATCGTACGTCTCATCTGTTTCACGGACTCCATACGTCCTCACACCAGGGAATTCATCCTTGTCTCCGTAACAACCTTCTCGGGGATGGTGCATTGGATACCTGAGAGTCCAAAGGCAGTAAAGGTTCATCAAGAAAAAAACCATGTTAACTGGAAGCAATAATTTTCTCCTGGGTGGTTCTAAGATGCAAGATGCATGTTCAACAAGACAGAACCTATGAAGTGTTGGAAGCAATAGTCCCTCCAAGTTTTTTGAAGCGCTTCGTGGAACTTCAAAAATGCTGCGCAGAACTGAAGTCTCTTCTGTACATGCGGAATAAGGCACTTTCAATCTACTTTCACAATTGATTGCAAGTGGATTTTGCTATTCTGCACAGTAAAATCCAGCTGCAAAGGCATTGAAAGTGGATTGAAAGTGTATTATTCTGCATGTGCGGAAGGTACCTGAGTCACCTGGGGGCACTCCCCCTGTGGGGCAGACCCTTATCTGTATCGGAGCTACGTGACTGCACCCTGCAGGGAATGTTGGCTGGAACTGAAGGACTTTGTGATGTCTCTTAAACTCAGCCTTCAGAGGGGGACTTGATAAAGTATAAGAGAAATGAAGGAGTCAAGGCATTGGACTTCCTTTCTCTATTGTTCTGACTATGTCCTTTCGATATGTAGACTGATACTCTCAGGGAAACATCCTTTTTATTTCTTCTCTTACCTCCACTGACACGTAAACACACTTTTCCACCTTGCAATCGTGAGGGCAGGATGCAGGTCCAATATTTCCCTCCACCCGGCCCCTTCTGCACAGGCAGAATAATGCACTTTCAATTTTCTTTGCAGCTGGATTTGATTGTGCAGAATAGCAAAACCCACTTGCAAACAGTTGTGAAAGTGGATTGAAAGTGCATTATTCTGCATGTGCGGACAGGGCCTTACACTAGTTTAGCAAATCATGTTTACTCTATCCTATCTAGAAACAGAGTTCCTACAATAAATGTAGAATTTGAATAGACAAAAGGAGGAGTTATTCACAGACAGAATTGAGATGCGGCTTTGCTGCGCATGCAAAAGCCTTATGCACTTTGCTAAATTTCCAGATCTAGAATAGTTCTTGAGGGACTAAGATTCTTGAATTCCAACATGAAGGATTTGGACTGACAGCTCCGCATATGTGTTGGAATTTGGAGTAGGCCAAGCGTACAGGAACTCTGTCACCTGAATATTTAGTCCCACCCAGGCAAATAGCAGCTCTGCTGGGTTTTTGCACATTCTGAAAATGGCACAGGGAAAGGATTAAGCTTCCTCAACCCTTGCCAGAGTCCTGGTGTATATTGTCAGACTCTCGAATGTGGAAATAACAGAGACCGTAGGAAAGTCCAAAAGCAGTTTATTCCAGGTGATACGAAGAGTAACAATGTAAAGCAGGATCTGAGCTAGAGAGCTATATCCTTTAATCCCCCCAGTTTCGCCCCACACCAAATGTCCACTACAGTTTCTACTGCAAAGCTACAAAGAACCTGGGAACCTTTCACACCTCTTTGAAGATGGGCTGGCGCCAGGAGATTGCTAGAAAGGGAAGAGGGGAACAGGAAAACAATTGCAAATCACACAGAGCAAGACATCAAGATACTGACAGGCATGTTCCTGACATATATCAAGGGCCAGCAGAGGGAACCTAGGGAAAATGGAGCCCTGTGCAAAATCTGAGTTTTTCCTCCCCTCCCCTCCCCCCACCCACGGGCAGCTGGAACCCACCCTCAGACAGCATCACTTTCAATAATGTTTAAAATGGGAGCCCAGATTCTCCTTTTAAATCCACCTTGAAGGGAGAATCTGGGGTCCCCAGTTAAGACAACATTGAAAGTGATGTTGTTTTGGGGTGGATTATCCCCCACCCTGAAATAGCATCGTTTTCAATGTTTAAACTGTGGACCTCAGATTCTCCCTTTAAATCCATGCCAAAGGAGGTGGAATTAAAAGGAGAATCTGGGGAAATTTGGGGGGTGCTGTAAAGGATTCAATGGTGTTGATGAGCGGGTCAGCCGCCTGGCCTTGACTACATTCCACAGCCCGGGCGATGGGCCAGCTTCTCCGGCGGAGACCTTATCTCTGCGAGGGAGATGAGACCTCCGTTCCCATGGGAATCTGGGAGGGGGGATGGGATGGACAGAGTTATAACCTGTGTTTCTGGCGGGAGATCTTATTCCTGCCACTGCGTGTACGTGAGCTTTCTACGATGTCTGAATAAACGGTCTTTTACACCCAAAAAGCCTTTTATTTCTGCTTCTATGGAATTCCTTACATTGTGGCAGGAATCCATCGTTCATCTATCTTCCTAGTGCAGTGGACCTCTGGTGCCTCGGCATGGAGAGGTTGAATATTCCTGTGGAAGGTTCGGTAGCTCCCCCTTAAAGAGGCCTCCTCCTCGAAGCTCTCCCTTCTGGATTTGGACCTAACCGGCGGGAGAACGGGTCTCGCTGGTGACTCTTTTCCGTCCTCAGATTGTGCACGAAGCCTTCCCCTTTACTCCGCTGGAACGAGGGACGTGAAGACGCACTCATGGGGACTTACATGAGTCGCTTGGGGGCGCTTGTCTATGGATCGAAATGCCTGTGTGGATCGGGTATCTACCCGTTTTCGCATGGATTACAAACCCCAGATGCAACCTTGTCACGGAGGAGACGGGCCTGACCACCTTTCATGCGGCAACCCAGGAGTCCATTGAACGCATTCCTGGACTCGTGATTTTGCGGATGCTCCTAAAGATCCACCGTGGCATAGCACTGGGGCCTGTCCGAAGACCACCGGCGACACTGGGACTATACCAGGGATTGGGAGGGGTATCCGTATCGCCTTCCTCGATCGGACCCCCCTGATCCCGGGCCAACGGTTGCACCTGAGATGCCCCGCGGAGCTACCTGCGGGCAATTCCATCGCCCCGCGCCCAGATGAAGAGGTATTCCGGAGAAAGTTCGCACTCCCAGCCGGATTCGTTCCCTCTCCCATCAAAAGAGAGCTGTGGGATGAGGAAGTGGGCCTAATCATGCGTGATGCCCAACATGCGTGGGCCCGGGAACGCCAGCTATGGGAAGAGGAACGAGAACAGCTGCAGCAAGAGCGCGAAAACCTGCAAAGAGACCGGGAACAGCATGCGAAAAGAAGTCCAACTCGAATTGGACCGTACAAAGATGCTTGGCTACAACGGCAATATGCGCAGAATCTATCAGTCCATGATAAAGTCCTGGAACACCTGCAAACTGAACTTACAGCGCCAACGAAAAGCCGCCTAGTTCAGGCCTTGGCGCATACACAAAGTGAAATTACTGCAGCTGTTCAACGGGACCTAACTGGCTAAATTGGAACGAGAGAAAGCAGCTTTGCATGCTAATTCTCCGGGATGCATTGACTCGCAAGGAGAGAGAGCTGGCTGCCTTGGAGAGGGAACTGAAGACGCAGCAGACCAGGACAACCCAAGTTGGAGTCTACGCTGTCACTGGTACAGCCGGCGCCAGAGGGGCGACGCTGCTGGGTCCAGCCACCTTCCAAGGACCGGCTCCCACCGGAACGCCAGCAGCACCGGCGTTGATACCTCCACCGATTCCGGCCCCCCCTGCGCAACCGCTGCCTCAACCTGCTCAACCGCCGCCCCTGCCGGCGCCAAGGGCCGTGGAGAGGGGATACTACAGACCTCCAATACCTGCCCGTTTCGATGGGACCGCTTCCAAACTTCCCTACTTCATCTTGCAACTCGATGCCCACATGGAGGACTATGACGATTTATACCGGTCTGAGCGCGAAAAAATACGGGACATCGGCTCAGTCCTGGATGGGGCGGCAGCCGACTGGTTTGTGACTCTTTTGAACCTGCAAGATGAAGATACTCGCACGGTGCCCGCATTCCTCCAAGCCTTAAGGGCTCGCTTCCAAGATCCGGGTGCTGAAAATGAAGCTATCCGCACCATCAAAACTATTCAGCAAGGCAACCGCTCGTTTGCAGAATTTGCCCGTGAATTTCGTGCGGCGGCTGCTCGACTCCCTCCTGAGTGGCCTGAGCGCATGAAATGTGAATACTTCTCGGATGCTGTCGACGGCAAGCTGCGTGAAACGGTGTTTTTAATTCGGGTCCCCCGCACCATTGCTGATTGGGTTGCATTGGGATCCCAGGTGGCGTCTCGCTTGGAGTACGCTCGTGCCGGAGGCCGCCCACGCCCGAAACCTGCCACTGCGTCCACCAAACCAAGCCCAGCTGCCCCTACCGAGACCACCTCCGAGCGCCGTCGCCGACTGGGATTGTGTCTTTACTGCGGAGGACCAGGTCATCTAGCCGCCAACTGCCCGAAAAAACAGAAGCCAACCGCTCCGGCCGCTCGCACCCCATCTGCCAAGCCACCACGCAAATCCGGGCCGCCCCCAACGGGCTCGTCCAAGGCAGTCATCGAAGGCGACCCAGAGGAAGGGGAAGCAGCTGTTTGCCTTTCTTCAGCCCCCATGGACATGGGTTCGACTCCAGACGCGGTGAGTGAAGGCAGCGCTCCCATTACAATCCAAGCATTTCTGGCCAACCCCGCTAAGCATACTCGTATTATAGCCTCAGCCCTTGTGGATTCTGGCTGCTCCCATTGCTTAATGCGGCCCCAGGTGGCGGAGGAGCTAGGTCTAGACCAAGTCCCCCTGGCTAAGCCCATACCATTCACCCAAATGGACGGCAGTCCTCTCGGGAGCGAAGGACCGGCCCAGTTCAAAACGCAACCGGTTCTCCTCCGCTGCGCCGACCATTGGGAGAAAATTAGTTTTATTCTGGCGCCAGTGGCCAAACATTCCATAGTTCTGGGCATGCCATGGTTGTTGTTGCATGAACCAAAATTCCTTTGGAAGGAAAGGATCTTAGAATTCACTGACCCTCCCTGCGGTGAACACATGAATTGGGGGGAAAACTCGACTTCTCCTGACACCCCCCCCTGGCTTCATCAGCGATTGCTCCCGATTCTACCGGCATTCCACCGGCGTACCAAGATCTAGCCAGAGTATTTCAGGAGCAGGAATGCGATCAGTTGCCACCCCATAGAGACACTGACTGCAAAATCGTAATACAGCCAGGGGCGCAACTGCCCAAAGGTAGAATCTACCGCATGAGTCCCAATGAGGAGAAGGAACTTCGTGCCTTCTTAGACAAGAACCTCGCTCGCGGGTTCATACGGCGGGCTACCAAACACACACATGCTGCTCCTGTATTGTTTGTAAAAAAGAAAGATGGGTCTTTACGGCTCTGCACAGATTACCGAGGACTCAATGCAGTCTCCCTGTCCAACAAATACCCTTTGCCTTTAATCAAGGACCTTTTAGACGCATTGGGCAAGGGACTCATCTTTACTAAGTTGGACTTGAGAGAAGCTTACTACAGGGTCAGAATTGCTGAAGGCTATGAACACTTGACTGCATTTAACACAAAGTTTGGACAGTTTGAATACTTAATAATGCCATTCGGGTTAAGTGGGGCCCCCGGAGCTTTTATGGCCCTTATCAACGAAGTTCTCCATGATTTATTGTACAAGGGAGTAGTGGTGTACTTAGATGACGTTTTAATTTATTCACAAACCATGGAGGAGCATGAAGCATTGGTTCGGGAAGTATTGAAACGTTTGCTCAACAACTCCCTCTTTGCCAAACTTTCCAAGTGCTGTTTCCACCAAACCTCTATTGACTATTTGGGTTACCGGATCTCGCCCGAAGGCCTAAAAATGGATCCTGCTAAGATTGATGCAGTCCTCCAATGGCCTGCCCCTACCAACCGAAAAGAACTCCAATCTTTTCTAGGTTTTGCTAATTTCTATCGTGACTTTATACCCCAATTCGCTGAACTGACTCTCCCTCTCACAGACCTCTTACGTACTAAGGGTAAAGATCCACTGACCGCCAAGCCCGGGGCCCCCCCTTTCCTGGTCTGAAGAATGTCAGACGGCCTTTCAGCTTTTAAAATCTGCTTTTACCACCGAACCTATCCTAAAGCACCCTGACCCAGATCTCCCGTTTGTGGTTCACGTGGATGCCTCGGACAAAGCGCTTGGGGCAGCCCTGTTGCAGAGAAATAAAGATGATAGGCTGGTTCCGTGTGCTTATTTATCAAAGAAATTCTCCGGTGCTGAACTCAACTGGACTGTAGGGGATAAAGAGACTGCGGCCATCAAAGTAGCACTCTCCACTTGGCGCCACTGGCTGGAGGGGGCTAAACACCCCTTTCAAGTTTGGTCGGATCACAAGAACTTGGCCGCCCTCTCCACCCCCCTCAAGATGTCCGCGAAGCAACTTCGTTGGGCCGATTTCTTTTCTCGTTTCTCTTTCACGGTCCATTTTTCCCCCGGAAAAACCAATAAACTGGCTGATGCGCTCTCGCGCCTACCCGGGGAGGGGGGTGGAGCTGCCTTACGGGACATTCCGCGCACTATTCTCTCCCCCTCCCAATTGGGGCTGGCTGTCACCCGATCTCAGACATCCGCTCCTCCTTCTCCGCCCATTCCCAGCCTGGTCTCTCCTTTCCTACGGGAACTCGAGGAGGCGGGGCTGCGCGAGCCTCCGGCGGAGGAAGGTGACTCCCAATTGCGTTTGGAGAATGGCGTTTGGCGGCGGGGGGAGTGTTGGTACGTGCCTCCCCCCCTCCGTAAGCAGGTTCTCGAGGCCTGCCATGATGCCCGCTCGGCTGGACATTTTGGCTTTCTAAAAACTCTGCATTTGGCCCGCCGTCAGTTCTGGTGGCGCGCGATGCGCAAGGACATTGAGACGTATATTAAAGGTTGCTCTGTTTGTGCAGAAGCCAAGAACGTTCCGGGAAAACCCCATGGTCTGTTGAAATCTCTCCCGGTGGCCTCCCGCCCCTGGGAAGTCATTTCCATGGATTTTATTACAGATTTGCCAGAAAGTCATGGCAACACGGTCTTGTGGGTGGTGGTGGACTTATTTTCTAAACAAGCCCATTTCATCCCATGTGCTTCCATCCCCTCCGCTCCTAAGTTAGCGCGTCTGTTCATTCAGCATGTTTACCGTCTACACTCCGCCCCCGTTAAGGTGGTCTCCGACCGCGGCCCCCAATTCATTTCTAAGTTCTGGAAAGCTTTTCTAGGGTTGTTAGGGGCCGCCCCGGCGGTTGCCGCCCCCTACCACGTTCAAAGTGACGGTGAGTCGGAGAGAACGAACAGAACCCTAGAGCAGTATTTACGTTGTTACACCAACTACCACCAAGACAATTGGTGCGAGCTAATTCCGTTTGCAGAGTACGCCTATAATAATGCGGTTCATAGCAGTACAAAAAAGACCCCCTTCGAAATTGTGTCCGGTCGCTCCTTCCCTCCGTTGCCGCAACTACCTGCGGAAGCATTGGATCCTCCGGAGTTTCAGCAGTGGATTTCATCTCTGGCCGAGGGGTGGAAAATGGTCCAGACTGCCTTACAGCAGGCTAAAGACTCCCAAAAGCTGCAAGCGGATAAGCACCGCTCGGATTTCCCTCTGCGTGTGGGCGCCTGGGTGTATTTGTCTACCAAAAATCTCAGAGACGTGCATAAATTTTCAAAACTAGGCAAAAGATTCGTGGGACCTTTTCAGATTACTAAAGTGATTAATGATGTCACTGCCCGCTTGGATTTGCCTAACTCTCTTAGTAATATTCATCCTGTCTTCCATTCCAGTTTACTCAAGGAGGCTCCCGCTTCCGATGCCTGGCACGACCCGCCGGAGAGACCCCCACCGACTATTATTGATGGCCACAAGCATTACGAAATTGACGCCATCCTGGACTCTCGCTTTAATCGCAAACGCTTACAATATTTAGTCTCTTGGGTGGGGTATTCCTCTGGGTATAATCAATGGATTTATTCCGAAAATATTGACGCCCCCGCCCTCATTTCTGCTTTCCACCGCGCCTTTCCGCACAAACCTGGGGGGGAGGGGTCTTTTTTAAGGGAGGCAGAGTGTAAAGGATTCAATGGTGTTGATGAGCGGGTCAGCCGCCTGGCCTT
>NW_025950373.1:0-14931 GCF_021028975.2 Sphaerodactylus townsendi
GTTCGTTCGTTCGTTCGTTCGTTCGTTCGTTCGTTCGTTCGTTCCACTTTTATACCGCCCTCCCCCAAAGGGCTCAGGGCGGTTTACATCACAATAAAAAGCGGATAACAAAATAAAATACTAAAATTCATATCAGTTAAAAGCAGCGCTCCTAATTCATAGTCAGTTAAAACAGATGGCGTTTAGCCATTAACTCCTCAACTCCCCTGAGAGGGGAACAGCGGATCTTAGTTGTTAATGGGCACCTATCAGCAGCCGGCCTCCCCAAAGGCCCGGCGGAATAACTCAGTCTTACAGGCCCTGCGGAACTCATGTAGGTCCCGCAGGGCCCGGACAGTTGGAGGAAGAGCATTCCACCAGGCAGGGGCCAGGGCCGTAAAAGCCCTGGCCCTGGTGGAGGCCAGCCGCATCATAGAGGGGGCGGGGATCTCCAGTAAATTGGCCTCTGCCGAGCGCAGAGACCGACGTGGGACATATGGGGCCAGACGGTCCCTGAGGTACGAGGGTCCCAGACCGCGTAAGGCCTTAAAGGTTAACACCAATACCTTGAAGACGATTCGGAATTCAACTGGGAGCCAGTGCAGACGGTGCAACACGGGCGTGATGTGATCTCTAGAGGCACCGCCCGTGAGCAAACGAGCTGCCGCATGCTGGACCAGTTTCAATTTCCGGATCAACCTCAAGGGTAGGCCCGCGTAGAGCGAGTTGCAATAGTCTAATCTGGAGGTGACCGTTGCATGAATCACTGTGGCCAGATCCGCCTGGGAGAGGAAGGGGGCCAGCCGCCGGGCCTGGCGAAGATGGAAAAACGCAACCCGGGTTACATGGGCCACCTGGGTCTCCATAGAAAGAGACGAATCCAGGTGGACCCCCAGGCTGCGAACCGAGGGGGCCGGTGCCAATGAGACCCCCTCCCACACCGGCGGCTGGAAACCCTCCGCCCCCCCCCGGCGACCTAGCCAAAGGATTTCCGTCTTTGCTGGATTCAGCTTTAACCTGCTCTGCGTCAACCAACCAGCAACCGCCTCCAAACAATGCTGTAGAGCTGCAGGGGCGGCGTCTGCTCCCCCCTCCATCGACAGAATGAGCTGGGTATCATCAGCATACTGATGGCACTCCAGCCCAAAGCTCCGTACCAGCTGAGCAAGGGGTCGCATATAGATGTTAAATAACAGCGGGGACAATAGCGCTCCCTGAGGCACACCGCAATGAAGCGGGCACCTCCGGGAAGCTTGGTCCCCGCACCACACTTGCTGACTCCGGTCCCGGAGAAACGAGGCAATCCATTGAAGGACAGTACCCCGCACCCCGGAAACGGCCAGGCGGTGGGTCAAAAGATCATGGTCGACCACATCAAACGCTGCGGTGAGATCTAACAACACCAGCAGCGCCGATCCGCCTCGGTCGAGCTGCATACGGAGCGTATCTGTGACGGCGACGAGAACAGTCTCCGTCCCATGCCCAGCACGGAAGCCGGACTGGAAGGGATCGAAGGCCGATGCGTCCTCCAGAAAACCCTAAAGCAACCTCCCTACCCAATAGGGACTGGAGGTGTGTGTGTGCGGCGGCACCACTGTTTGAATCCCATCATCATCGGAACCTGTTATTAAAAATTTTGGATCCCACCACTGGGTGTATGCAAGAGTTGCATTATAGACTTAACATTACCAGTTGAAACATCGCCTGTAAGCAACAAAGATCACCTTCTCAGAATGAAAACACCTGAGGCTTGATTAATGGTAACAGTGGGTATAACACGAGTCACCTGGGGGTTAGGAAAAAGGCAGATAAGCCAATAAGAAGCAGAGGGTGGGGAGAGCCCTGGTTCTTTTCTTGATATACTGAGAGGTTTGCTCTGGTCGGAGGCAGGAGTTCTCTAGTAATGTCACTATAGGTTTTAGCAAGACTGCACAGGCACTTTACAAGTGTAGTTATATTAACTTTTTAATCTTTTGACATAATCAAATGTATTTTATCCTCTACTTGCTTTTTCGCAAGTTGACCTTTTAGTAAACAGTCACTGACTGTGCATAAGTGCACTTCTCAGTTTGTATTATTATGTGCTGGTCTCTGAGGAGAAACATGAACTAAAGCTGGGAAATAAGTAACAGGTAGAGCACACTGCGTATCTATGCTGTTTTACACACCTAGATTATCCAGAAAAAGAAGAAGAAGAAGAAGAGGAAGAGGAGGAGGAGGAGGAGGAGGAGGAGGAGTTTGGATTTATATCCCCCTTTCTCTTCTGCAGGAGACTCAAAGGGGCTTACAATCTCCTTGCCCTTCCCCCCTCACAACAAACACCCTGTGAGGTAGGTGGGGCTGAGAGAGCTCCGAGAAGCTGTGACTAGCCCAAGGTCACCCAGCTGGCGTGTGTGAATTCCCAGATAAGCCTGCACAACTCAGGCGGCAGAGCAGGGAATCAAACCCGGTTCCTCCAGATTAGAATGCACCTGCTCTTAACCACTACGCCACTGCTGCTCCTGTTTTTGAATTTTCCTACTAATTGAGGTTCACCCTGTCACGCTGTGATGTTCGTCCTTCAACAGTAACGAAAGGGAGATATAAAAAGATCCCAATGGAAAAACTATTATGTCTTTGTGGAGATGGAAAAGTAGAAATGGTAGAACGTGCCACATTTGACCGTGTCAATTACAACCACGTCCGTGATGCTTAGGAGCAGCAGTGGCGTAGTGGCTAAGAGCAGGTGCATTCTAATCTGGAGGAACCGGGTTTGATTCCCCGCTCTGCCGCTTGAGCTGTGAAGGCTTATCTGGGGAATTCAGATTAGCCTGTACACTCCCACACACGCCAGCTGGGTGACCTTGGGCGAGTCACAGCTCTTCGGAGCTCTCTCAGCCCCACCCATCTCACAGGGTGTTTGTTGTGAGGGGGGAAGGGCAAGGAGATTGTAAGCCCCTTTGAGTCTCCTGCAGGAGAGAAAGGGGGGGATATAGATCCAAAACTCTTCTTAGTAGAAGATCTCTTGTCATCACCTGGAGGCTGAGATATGACAGCCCTATTTATAAGCCAATCTTCTTCCAAAATATTTGGTTAAACGTGCATGGGGATTAGCCCATCCCCCCCCCCCCCCCGCTTGCAGCTACCCTGAGCGTCAGAGGAGCGAGCCAGTCACCTGAGACCCTATTGGGATTTTTAATGAGTTTGGTCTGGGTTTCCTAGATTGAATTCTGGTTCTAAGGAGCTGCACAGCAGATTTTGAAAAATAAAGGAAAGCCCAAACTGGCTGGGAATGCCACTGTCAAAGAAAAGGGGCTCCCCTCACCCAATGTGTTCCCATTCAGAAACAATGTTGGGGGAGTTATTTAGCTGCTTTTGCTTTGCTGTTCTCTCTCATCACTGTTTCTGCAGAAAACTGGTGCCCCCCGCAGAGGCGTTCCAAGCCCATTCGGGTTCTCCTTTATTTTTTTAAAGGCTGTTCTCCGCTGCTGCTGTGTAGCTGCACGGAACCCAAGAGCAGCAACACCGAGTGCTTTAATATAATTTTTAACGAAATAACAGTGTGCTTACGGAGCTATGCAATTTGCCACAGATGGTTCATGCGGCTTCATGTAATTTGATTTTGAAATTGTGTCCCTAGAAATTCCTTGTGTTATGTTTTGCACATACCGAAAAGGGAGAAAAAATGGAATGCAGCTGATTCTTAGGGCGAGCAAAGGGGGCGATCAGAGGTGGTATCCAGCAGGTTCTCACAGGTTTCCGAGAGTAGGTTACTAATTATTTGTGTGTGCCGAGAGGGGGTTACTAATTGGTGATTTTGCCACGTGATTTTTGCCTTAGTTACGCCCCTCCTCTCAGCAGTAGCGCGCAGAACTTGAAGCAGGCTAGCAGGAGGTGCACCGGCGTGCGTGGCAGCCTGCGCCTGCGTGCATTCGTTTTCCACCCAAGGACCGGCGCAGCAGCTGTGTCCTTGCCACAGCCCGCCCAGGAATGCCCCGCCCCCAGAATGCCAGGCCACGCCCCCATCGCACCCCGCCCATCCCCATTGGTGCTACGTCACAGTTTGAATTCCACCATCATGGGAACCTGTTACTAAAATTTTTGGATCCCACCACTGGGGGCGATATATTGTCAAAGGCTTTCACGGCCAGATTCAACTGGTTCTGGTGGGTTTTCTGGGCTGTGTGGTCATGGTCTAGTGGATCTTGTTCCTAACGTTTCGCCTGCATCTGTGGCTGGCATCTAAAGAGGGAAGTCTGTTACACACAGTGTGTATCACAGAGGGAAGTCTGTTACACACTGTGTCAGTAAGGATGGGGTACATATTGTCCATGTGGGGTATATATTGTCCATGTCCCAGGGTGTGGAACCAGGGGCAGAGCGAGCGGGAACGGCACCCAGGGCACATATGCGCCTTGCGCCCACGTCTGCGCCCGCCCCAGAATGCCCCACCACACCCTTGCCATGCCCTCACAGGGGCACACGCCCAGTGCGTTGCGCGCCGCCCTCTTGGGAATTCCCAAGAACTGTGACTGCCCCAAGGTCACCCAGAAGGCTTCATGTGAAGGAGTGGGGAATTGAACCCGGCTCTCCAGATTAGTCCACTGCTCTTAACTACTATACCTGTGGTGGTGAACCTTTGGCACTCCAGATGTTATGGACTACAATTCCCATCAGCCCCTGCCAGCATGGCAAATTGGGGAATTGGGAATTGTAGTCCATAACATCTGGAGTGCCAAAGGTTCACCACCACTGTACTATACCATGCTGGCTCTCAGCCACTTCAACTGCCAGAAAGACACATCTGCAACAAAATAGGAGCTGCTAGTTCTTAATAACTCCCTTCAGAAATAGGTTTATTTCACCACAGGTCAGGCCAGGGGTGGGGGGAATTCACTACCAACCCCAACTGTGCTGTATATTCTTCCAGTGAGTGGGCTTACGTGCAACAAAGTTGTGTATTGGAGTCAGTTTTTCAGACAAATGTCTCCACATATTCATGCTCACTGGTGTGTGTCTTAATTTGTCTTCCAGAACATTAAGTTTCAATCTCTCTACAACCATTTGAATTGGTATTCATGTTGTATGAAAGGCAGTATGATTACAGGTTCAAATTCAGCAGAATACAAAATTTACTGTCTCTCTCCATGTTTACTGCCTCCCCTCAGGGTGGGAGTAGCAGGCACTAAACACAGGGGTGCCAGCAGAAGATAATAGTCCTATGTCTAGGGATGCTCTGGCATATGAGGTAAAAAATCATCACACCGCAATTTCCCCCAGCCTTGTACTGTTTTTATTGTCTGTGAGCTGTGTACGTACGATAATAAGGAAAGCTGTTCTCATGTTTAAAAGCAAGAGGATGTTACAAGGAAGTGGATGAAACAGAACCGAAGTCTGCCATTTTGGCGCAGCAGTTTCATTTCAGTTGTAGTTGTTGGTAGAATAATTAACACTTCCTGGTCAAAACCAGATCAGTGTGTAGATAAAGCTTTGATTCAAGAACTAGCGTACTTGACAGTGAAGGGGAGCCGCAGGTTCGGAACTTACATCACTAGCTGAGAGAGAGAGACGAAGTGTGGGACTTCCAAGAAGAAGAAGAGTTTGGATTTATATTCCTGTTTCTCTCCTGCAGGAGACTCAAAGGGGCTTATAATCTCCTTGCCCTTCCCCCCTCACAACAAACACCCTGTGAGGTGGGTGGGGCTGAGAGAGCTCCCAGAAGCTGTGTGTGATCAGCCCAAGGTCACTCAGCTGGCGTGTGTGGGAGTGTACAGGCTGGGACCCTGAATTCCCCAGATCAGCCTCCACAGCTCAGGTGGCAGAGCGGGGAATCAAACCCGGTTCCTCCAGATTAGATACACCAGCTCTTAACCTCCTACGCAATTCCTAAGCAGCAATCTGGAGACAGAGAAGGAATGACTCTTAACAAGGGAGAAGGTGCTGGACTCCTGGGGTATCCTAACTGTTCTCTAGCTACCTTTTGCAGGGTCTTCTCTTCTTCATACACTGTGACTGCTGTCCTCTCCGCACAAACCTTTTAAGTAAAACATTTTGAGGCAGGAGACAAAACATTTTTGCCACAGTTTTTTGTTTGAATGGGATTCGCCTTCTGCAAAGTGTCCTGCAACAGAGCTGACCCGCCACTTGGTCCACTTCCACTTCCATGTTCGGGTCTGATCACACACAGGAAGACGACGGCCACATCCGCCCAGAAATCCACAACAACCAGCTTGTCATGGTTGTTTAACTTTATGTTTAGCTTTCATGGTGTTACAAACAGGGACCCACAAGGACTTGCAGGGGGGATCTCATTTTCCCCTTCTCTACTATTTCCCCTAATACTTTCTCATTCCCTCTTCCACAAAAGCCCCTGGACCTCTTTGCTTTTTGCATCTCCATCTCCCCCCTCCACCAGGGGCGTAATGCCCATTGGGTAATGTGGGCAGCTGCCCAGGGCATCACCACATGTGGAGGGCACCAAAAATGCAGGGTCTGCTTTTGGGTATTTTTAGTGGCTTTCTGTTTTTGGTCTCCGCAGGTGGCGCAGTTTTTAGGCAGGGGGCACCAAAATTTCAGCGAATCATCTGGAGACTATCCTGATGGCACCCCCCCCCCCCCCAGGTTGATTCAGGGGGGCCAAAGCTATGGACCCTCAAAGCGATTGGCCCCATCCCCCATTCTTTCCAATGGGAGCTAAGGGGATGGGGGTTAGACTTTTGAGGGTTCATAACTTTGTCCCACCGGAACCAAACTGGGTACTCCAAACATGGGGGGGCAGCATAAGGACAGTCTCCTGATGACACGCTGGAAATTTTGGTGGCGATATGTTCAAAAATGCACCCCCTGCAGGCACCAATGACCTGGTGAAAAAAAAAATTTGGTTGTGGTGGGGTGGCCGCCCATGGGGTGTTGCATCCAACTCCAGGTTTTGCCCAGGGCTCCAGTTTGCCTCTGCTACACCCCTGCCCTCCACACACACACACACACACACAAACCAGACACACAGATCTTTGACTGCCACACACCCACCCAAGCTCCAGCTTTTCCTACTTCCTTACCTTTGGCAGCCTCTACCCAGGAAAACTATGGCTATTATGTACAGTGCCAGCTGGCAAAAAGCAGGTCATGGACTTCCGTAGTAACCATCAGTAATAGTGTGGCATCACTTGCAGGAACCCAGAAGACAAGCTGTCTCCAAATGTAATTCTCAAAAAAAATTCTCCTGTCCACTTCCTTTCGGAAAGTTTTATTCTCCCCTCCTCTCTTTGTTTTTTAAGAGGTTGCAAATTTTTTCTGCACACCTGGGGCTATTCCCTCGTTTGTACAAAGATCTGTCTTGTCAGTCAATGGCTCTAGTCTCTGGATTTAAGTACTCCAATCGGCTGCGGTCCATGTTGAGAATTAGATGTATTGATAATTATGTAAATCTCAAGTGTGAGAGGTTACGTTAAGCCATGACATCATCTAACTTGTTTTAAGATTCCAGTAAGAAGAGCTCTTCTTTAGGAAAAAAAAAATGAAAGAGAGATACCACAGCAGGTCTCAAAAGGGACAGCGTATAAGAAAGGATAAGAGAGCTGAAAACGCAACCTTTGAACAACAGAACTTTCTCGAGAGCCCCTTTTAAAGGCAAGGCTGAAGATTTCTCAAAAACGTTGCGAACGGCTTGAAATCCCAAATTTGAAAGATAAGGTTTTAAGTGCGAGGTTTTTAGAGGTCGCTGTGGCTTCTCTGAAACTCTCTCTTTCATATCGTAACATTCAACAGTGATGTTTTGGCATCACCCCAGCTTCTCTTCATTACTATGCAATTTTCTAATGTCTCAGTTCCTACTTCTAAATAACAGCTGACAGTAGAAGGCTCCTTTATCTTGTTCTTCATTTCCTATTCTCAGATACCCTAAGAGAGGATGTGAGGAGCACTGAAAATTATGCCCACTATGAAGAAAGAATTCTCTCTCTCTCTCTCTCTCTCTCTCTCTCTCATCCTCTTCAGTATATTATATTTTTAGACATACAACTAAATACACCGACAAATGAGAAAAGGTGAATGTCCAAAATTGTGTCTATCGTCCAGGCACATTTCTTAAGACAACCAAGATTACTTACCTACCTACGTACATAAAAGTCATGGTTGATGCTTGGTTTTGGAGCTAAAGGAGAGACAGCATGATTTTTCGGCACCTTCCTTCCATCCAGCTACTGACCCTTATTAGGTTCTTGATGGATCTTGGTGAGCTCAAAATATACTCATCCTGTCTTCCATCCCAAAAATTGGCTTAGGCCCCTATTAAGCCTGTTCTATTGTCACACTAGACTTGTTGCTAAATGACATATGAGCTATTGGAACCATAAAAGAAATTAACCAGAAATAGATTAATTGGAACCATAAAAGAAATTAACCAGAAATAGATTAATAATAGATTAATATATATATTAATTTATGGTTTACATATATTTACAAGCCTGCTTTTTTCTCCTTAATACAGAGCACCCAAAGCAAATAGATCAAAAGACGCGGTGTGGTACACTCTTGAAAATCTGAAACTATAGTTATATTCTAGCTTTCCTATAGTTATATTCTTAGCTCCTCAAAGCTGAGCCTTCAAAGCATGGATAATTAAAAATGCATAATTAATTTAGGATCTGAAGGACTCAAGAAGGTGGGCTGGCATCTACAAATTTGAAGCTGCTTCTGAAACAGTGGGACCTCTTTCGCGATGTGCAAAATAATCAGCTTTCAATCCACTTTTGCAACTGTTTGCAAGTGTATTTGGCTATTCAAAGCGCAAAGTGCTTGAAAGTGGATTGATAGTGCATTATTCTGCATGTGCAGAATGAGCCTGGGCTTGACAAACCCATGAAGACGTACAGCTAAAATGATAATCATGATAGCTGGAAATGAAGCTTCCATGTTCAAAAGGCAACCTATCCCAGTTTATCAGGCAGTGGTTACAAGCAATAAGGAATGGCTATGACCAACACCGGAGGTCTTACAATGGCATTCATATATTACTGTTGAAGACCAAGTGCTAAAAAATTCAGAAGTGCTGTCTTCATCCAATAAAACCCAATTTCCAGTTCTCTTCTCATATTTTGTAGGGTACCTTTAATTCGTCTCAGGACTCCATTCAACCAGGCCCTTCTTCCAAGAAAGTAATGAGATCTTCCCCCATTACGGAAGACCTGGGAATAGATTTAACATCTATAGTGAAAACTTCCTACTTCCAATCTAGACGTGGTTCCATTTCATTTAACCTCACCAAACCACCACAATGGCTGACCCATGGACCTGGCCTTCCCAGTGAAGTCATAACATTGTGTCTCTTCCCTCTTTCTGTCACATGGCTGCGACTTAATGCACGTATTTCTGATGTCATCACAGGTTGCCAACCTCCAGGTAGTGGGCTGGGGATCTCCTGATATTACTCCAGGAGACAGGAATCGGTTCACCGGGAAAAAATGGTCACTTTGGAATGTGGACTTTATGGCATTACACTCCACTGAATTCCTTTGTTGTGGGATTTAGTTTAGTTTTCTAGAGTCATGGATCTGCCCAGTAGTGTGTGTGAGTGCAGTTTATAGAAACTTCCTAAGAGATAAAATGTAGAAGGTAAAACTTACATTTATTCAAGCATCTCCAGTCTTTCACAGCTTTGTTCCAGGAAAGAGGTAGATAGAAAGAAACCCTCGCCTAAAGAGACATTACTTCCCCTACGACAAGTGGGCAATAACTAACGCGCCATCACGCGGTGTGTAGGTGAGAGGATGCTGGCAGTGGGAAAGCCCCACTGAGCAGGCTGCCATTGACCATGCGCCCAGGTCAAAGGCTAGGAACAGAAATGAAACCAGCATGGGGAAGAAAGGAAGTAAGTGGGCGGTCCCCTGGCCAAGACAAGGAGGGCAAAGAAGAGAGGCAACAAAACAGTGGGAAGGAGATACACAGCACCCCCCCCCCGTGTACAGGCATGCAGAAGTCGCTTATTCCAACATCTCTTCCCCACCCAAACCCCACTCAGGCTCCACCCCCCAAAATCCCCAGGTATTTCCTTAATCCAGAGGTAGCAACCGAAGATGTCACACGCCAGGTAATTCACCAGGTCTCATCGCTCAATAGGCCTCGTGGTTCTGAAAACAGCAAAGGCCACGTCTCTTAAGACTTCCTTTATACAGTCATTTTCTGCTCTTACATTTTCCTTGCTCTTTTGGCATTTCATCATACAGGGTTTTATTAATCTCATTTTGTATTCCATTTAAGGAGCTGTTTGTAATACCAGGGAGAATGAGTTGCAAATGGATATCTTTTCAGACAAAATTCCTTTATATCTCCATTTCATCCGCGTGGTTCAGGGGGGGAAGAGAGAGTAAAGAGAAGCATACCGATTATATCAAAGGCTTCATCAGATACCTATTGTCCTGTTGTGCTAGATTAATCTGGAATGGTTTTCAAAGAAAAACTGCTACTCGTTGATATCCTGTAGTAGCCTCTCAGTTGCCAGATGTCTGCCTTTTGTTGTCTGTCGCTTCTACAATTCCTACGTACATGAGGAGAAAAAACCTGAAAATGAATGCATTCTACAGCTAAGATGAGCACGGTGCCAATTTATCCCAAATGGCTTCTCCTTTGACTGAAATTTTATTTTTATTTGGACGGACTCCTCAGATCAGTCCAGCCTGTTTCAAGCCAGGAATATTCGCATCACGGTATGCTGCTCCCATGTTGGAAAATGGAAAAGTTGGGTGTTCACAAAGGCATTTTTCAAGGCCGGAATTGGCTCATCATTTGTCCTCCGGATTTGCAACGTATTGCAATTTGGCCACAACATTGTGGAGTTTAGTACCCCATTTTCTACAGCAGGAGAAAAATACAGGAATGGAAAGGGTAGACACTACAGTTCTGAGGCAAATCAACCCCTCAGAAAGTGATAAACGTAAGGAGTGGCGCAACTCCAGTGTAGATCTGGGAAGCAAAATCACCAAGATGAGAGCTACCAGCACCTTCTTTCGAGCACTCCAGGTGGTTCTGGGAATGTGGGTAGAGTGAGGTGAGGCTTTTGTCCGGCAGCAAGGCTTTTGATTGGCTATTGGGGATTTCCTAAATAGCTAAGCAGAATTTTAAAAACACTGTTTTGGACCGGCAACCCGCCACCACAGCATGAAAATAAAGTAGAAGGGAGGGAAATAAAGCCACCTCCTGCCTGTTGTGTTGGCGCAAGAGAACTTTCCATCGGGGACTTTGCAAAAAGATCACTAAGGCCCCTTCCGCACAACGCGAAAATAATGCGCTTTCAAACCACTTTCACAACTGTTTGCAAGTGGATTTTACATTCCCAAGACAGCTTCAAAAGAGTTCTGAAAGCAGCTTGAAAGTGCATTATTCTGCATGCCAGCGGAATGAGCCTAAGTTAGCGATTTTTGAAAAACCCAGGTTGAGAGACATATGACAAGCCTGAGTCACGTTAGGGGAGAGACCTGTGTGAAGTTCTTTTCCCAAAACGCTTAGATATAACATCCTGGAAGCGCTATATTTGTGCCGGGCGGAATCCACCAGAGAGTGAACTCTAGAAAATGGCACTTCAGGAGAAAGTCTAGACTGCAGAGAGGCGTATGGAAACGCTTTAAAGAGATACGCACAGCAGGGAAGCCAAGCTTTTGAAAACGATTCAGCCTCAAGGATCATTTTTAAAGGGGGGGGGGTCATTTAAAATGTTTTGAGGCTGCAAACAAAACGCTTTCCAAAACCAAAGGGGGAAAGAAACAATGTAGAACTCCGTGGAGGAAATGTTTTATTCCCTGCCTCAAAATGTTTTGAATGAATTGTGCAGAAAGGGCCCCAAGTATGGCCCTTTTCCCCTAATTTTTCATCTTAAGCCCCAAGGCCATTTCCTCCTCAAGTAGCGCTGGGTCCAGCTGCCCTCCCCACTTCAGGGCGGGCGAGAACGCAGTCAGCCTCTGACACACTGCCTCTCTCGCTACCCCTCGACATCGCAGTAATTCCTGGCTCTCTTGAAATGGCGCCTTTGGATGACCTCTAAGCAGAAAGCATTGGGTCGTGGGGAAGCCAGGGCATGCGCCTGTGAATTGTATGAATCCAGGAATTGCCCAAGAGCAACCCTCAAGCAAAGGTGAGTGGGGAAAGGATCTATCCCCACCAGAACATTGAGAAGTGTGACTTGGAGATCTCCCTGTACTACAGCTCACCGTTAGACTACAGTTCTCCTGGAGCAAACGATTGCTTTGGGAGAGAAGATTCTGCAATATTATACTCTTCTGGGGTCTTTCCCCTCCCCTTCGCTTCCCTGACTCTGTGCCTAAAATCTCCTAGGAATTTCCCTCCCTAATGCTGGTCATCATAAGTCCTACAAAGGTCCTAACAACCTCCAAACTACAGTCCCAGAAGTACACTGAGAAAATGAAACAGATATACAAATAACAGCCCCCCCCAAAATCCATAGAGAGTCATAAGTAAACCTGTCACACAAGCAGCAGTCAATAGGATAACGAAACAGCCGTCAATGAAATCCAGGGATGAGAGACCGCTTTCATTCTGATAGCGGCTCTTCTCCTCAGGGGAAGGTCGGCACCAGATTGGAAAATGTGTTGGAGATTTGATGGGGGAGTTTAGGGTGGGAGGGGTTCGGGGAGAGGAGCAGGGACGTAGGTATAGATTTTTTATGGGGGGTTCAGGGGTGGGGGTCACACCCCCACCCGCCTCTAGGGCATGGTAAGCCACGCCTCCCCAAGCCCCGCCCCTACCTAGCTCTTATAGTGCTAAGCAGTTCTCCGAGGCCGGGGATGGCAGGACTCCCCTGCCTTGCCCTCCCCCTGCCCCCCACCAGCTGGGCTCCCAGCCGGTAGCCCCTTCTGCCCTCCCCTCTGGGCAGGAGGCACAGAGTGGAAAATGGAGCCCGGTGCAAAATCTGAGCTGCACACACACACACACACACCACCGGGGCAAGCTGTAATGCTGGAATCCAATCTTTAAAGGGAGAATCTGGGGTCCCCTAGTTAAATAACATTGAAAAAACAGACACCTTGTGAGGTAGGTAACTGAGAGAGTTCCAAAGAACTGTGACTAGCCCAAGGTCACCCAGCAGGAATATAGGAGTCAGAAACACATCTGGTTCTACCAGATAAGCTTCCTGCCACTCAGGTGGAGGAGTGAGGAATCAAACCCGGGTCTCCTCGATTGTGTCCCACCTGCTCTTAACTACACCATATTGCCTTTCAAAAGGTGGCAGCCAAAGCAAGGTTCCAGCAACAGTGAAGGATATACTGTTATCACCACCTTTCTCTTGTCCCAACACAACAGCTCAAGGTGTGAATTGGATCAGCTCACCTGTGAGCTTATTAAGGAACGGATGAAGCTCAGACTTGTAGCCTGAGATGAGATTATCTTGGTCTTTTGCTTCCTTCCAACTTTATTGGCCCCTACCAAAAAGTCATTAAAGCGAAAGCAGTTCCTCAGCTGTAGATCATTTTCCCTGTGGCTGAGGTGCACATCGTGTGTACAGTTCAATCCTTAGCGGTGACCCTGGCAGCAGGTGTGAAATCTCCACTGACATCAAATCCCAGTTTTCAATCTCACACAAATGCATGTGTCAGTTTTTAAGATTGCCCATTTGGCGTGCTTTTAAAAAGGTTGAGAACGTTCACCCAGAGGGGAAAGAAATACCTCGATGTGAGGCTCAAGCTCCGGGTCATCATTCCCCCCACACACACACACACATAATAATACCCTGCCTGTTTATTTTGGCCTCGGCCCATTCCCACACAGTCATAGAAAGATTTTACAGAACATGAATGCCTTTCCATCAGCTTTCTCACTGCTAAGCTGCATTATTTGCCTGTGTCCTTTATTTATTTATTTTTATTTATTTATTTAACTTAATATACTTCCCCATCTCCCTATACTCTGGGCGGTGTACAACACATAAACCACAGATAGAAACATCATACAAGACTTCCTAGAAATATGGCTTAATGCAACGGTACAGTCCTAAGATGGCCTCCCACCTAAAACCTAATCCCTCCTAGGAGGGGGAGGGGGAGTGTAGCTGGTCCTGATAGTATTAAGGACCCATATATCCCAGCAATCTAACGGGTCCCGATGATATAGGGGAGGGGGCACACCTCAGCGGCTGGTTTCTCCAAAAGCCCGGTGGAACAATCCCAGTCTTGCAGGCTCTATGAAAATCACTCCTAGAGATCCCCGCAGGGTCTTGACAGCTGGAGGAAGAGCTGCCCACCAGGCAGGGGCCAGAGCCATAAAGGCCCTGGCCGGAGTGGAGGCCAGCCGCATCATTGAGGGGCCAGGGACCTCCAGTAAGTTGGCCTCTGCCGAGCGCAGAGGTCGAGCTGGGACATACCCGGTAATGTTCTTTGAGTGGTGGAAAGTGCCATCAAGGTGCAAGTGACATAGGATCACCCCTTGAGTTTTTCAAGGCGAGAGAGCAAAAGCAGAGGCGGAGCGCTCACAGGGACATGTGAGGTCACTGTCCCCAGGTGCATGCCAGCTGGTGGAGGGGCGGAGAATTGCCCCCCACACACACCCCTCAAGCCCGCCCACCAGGCTGCTCCTTCAGCCAATGGAGGCTCCACCAGCTGAAAGAGCAGCCTGGCGGGGCGGGGCCGAGGGGTGCCCCATGGCAGACTCTCACCGAGTAAGGTAAGTGGGGGCAGGGGGAGTGGGGGGTGGCCGGAGCAGGTGCTGCCCCACACGCCATTCCCTCCCCCACACTGTTCCTCAGAGGCAGTTTTCCCTTGCCCACTGCTGTGTAGCAACCCTTGACTTCCTTGGTGAGCTCCCATCCACATATTAACCAGGGCTATCCCTGCTTAGGAGCAGCAGTGGCGTAGGAGGTTAAGAGCTCGTGTATCTAATCTGGAGGAACCGGGTTTGATTCCCAGCTCTGCCACCTGAGGTGTGGAGGCTTATCTGGGGAATTCAGATTAGCCTGTGCACTCCCACACA
>NW_025950374.1:0-205000 GCF_021028975.2 Sphaerodactylus townsendi
ACCACGAAAAACCTTAGGGACGTACACAAATATTCCAAGCTGGGCAAGAAATTCATAGGTCCCTTTCGGATCACCCAAGTGATCAATGATTTGACTGCTCGTTTAGAATTGCCAAATTCATTGAGTATCATTCACCCTGTTTTTCTTTCCAGCTTACTCAAGTGGGCTCCAGATTCCGATGTCTGGCACGATCAAACGGAGGCACCCCCGCCAGTGATTATTGACGGCCACAAGCACTATGAGATTGATGCTATTCTGGACTCTCGTTATTCCCGCAAACACTTGCAATACTTAGTTTCATGGGTGGGATATCCTTCAGGCCATAACCAGTGGATTTATGTTGAACATATTGATGCCCCCTCACTGATTTCTGCTTTTCATAAATCTTTTCCCCACAAGCCAGGTGGGGAGGGAGCTTTCTTAGGGGAGGCGGAGTATAAGGTTGTGGGGTGATGTGTGTTTCTGTTCAGCCAGCTTGGCCTTGGAACATTCCACGATCTGGGCCGTATGCCCAGGATGGCTGCTAGAGTTAACCTTGCTGTCTACGCTTATCATATATGTTTGAAGCTTGCCTTTTTTCTATCGTGGGAATTGTAGTTGGGAGTTTTGGGAGGAGCCGTTTTGCCCGTAAAAGAGGCACCCTGAATCTGGAAAGGTCAGAGTCTGCATTCCGTGTATGTGACTCCTGAAGTTTATGAAATAAAGAACTATTCCAAGTTGCTTAATTTCGGGTCCTTCAAGGTTCCTTACAGTTTCCTTCGATGCCTCAGTGAGAAGATTCTGAAGGTGTTTCTTACATTGATAGATTAAAACAAATTGGACAGAGACTGCACTGGTGGCTTTTGTTTAAGATCTGCATCTGAATGCCAGCCTCTTGGTTGTTCTAACTGCGTTTACTGCTGTATCAGCACCCTTTGACCCTTTAGACCACAGCATCTTGTTGATATCAAGGGATGTGCTTTGCAGTTGTTTAAATATTTTTTTATGGATTGGACTCAGTGAGTTGCTTTTGGAGGTCAGTCTTCTCCTGTAGGCATTACAGAGCCTTGGACACACAGTAGACCATGCTAGCTTACTGAGACATTCAAAGGTGGATTTATCAGAGAAATTCAGAGGTGGATTTACATGACCCCACCCGCACCCCAGACCTTTCTCATGGCTGGCTATCTTGTGGATAGCCACAGCGTTGGCCAGGGTGTGCGCCTTCACATGAAGGCACATCTTTTTTGTTATTCCCTGCCACCTTTTTGTTTTTTCGTGCAGGCAGGACTGACCCCCCAGCCCACGATATGGCCCATTTCCCCTGCATGGCTCTGCAGATGGGAGCCATGGAAGGGTTTTCCAAGGATCATGTTATGTGTGATTCTCTTGTTCTAACACCCCTTGCAGCCATGGCCATTTGCTCAGCCATGGCCACAAGCCACATTAAAACAAAAGAATATCACATAACACAATTCTTGAAAAACTTGGGTGTGGGGCGGGGAGGGGGAAAATATGGAGCAGATCCTCGTTAGGATTGGTATCTGTGTGAAGTTTCCCTCAGCCCAAACCCTGCAGGCACCCCGATTCCCATGCCCCACGGCCGCCCCTGCAAACCTCCCTCAGAAATTGACTCATGCTTTTCAGCTTACTTTCAAACTCCCTCATCGCAGATTCCTACCTGCCACCCTGATGGTTTTTGAAGTGCAGGCTGACTGTTTTTGAGCATGGGGATGCTCATCCACTCCTCCTCTCCACTGTGGCCCCCTCCCTCCTTTGACTCGAATGAGCTGCTGAACACACACACACACACACACACACACACACACACACACAAACTCCACCTGTTTCAGCTGCTGCAACTCAGTGCCTTCAGGGCAGCCCTTGGGGAAATGGTTGCAGGGTTGTCAAGGCCTACCCCAGCCCCCAGATGCCTCATGGCCAAGACCGGCCCAGAGACTGCCTCTCCTGTTAGGATTCTCAGAAGCAGCTCTGCTGAGCAAAGACTGCTGAAGGCACCATCCTGTCAAGGGATAAGATCACCAATTGCCAGGATGGGTACATTTATTTATTTACATTTATACCCCGAGTTTCTTCCCAGTGGGGACCCAAAGCAGCTTACATCATTCCAGCATAGCTGCAGACTGGGTATAAAAGTTGTTCAGGAGGGAATTTTTATAGCATTTATTTATTTGTTTGTGTTCATTTATTCTCAGTTTTTCTCCCATGGGCCCCCAGAGCATCTTGTGTCATTCTCCTAGCCTTCATTTTATCCTCACAAGAATTATGTGGGGTACAGAGGAGTGGTTTGAGAGGACACTTATTTATAACTTTAATAGAATTGTAGAGTCTATTCCAGTGCTTATTGCATGTTTTATCCTGCCCTTGTCTTCTACTTTTGAAATTCCATATTCTCCAGTATTTATGATATATCATGACTTACACCTTTTTCTTTTTGCATTTTGCCCAACATTTACAATCCTAGTCCTCCTGCATTGTTTACTGATACATTTATGCTGTCTGATTAATATTGTGTGACTTGCCTTAAGACTTAGCAAGAATGTTAGGCTATAAATAATGTAAACAAACATGTTCATAAATATGAAGGAAGAACATAAGAAGGCTCCTGCTGGAACAGACCAGCAAAAATATTTTTTTAAATGGTGTGCAGTGGACATATTCAAGCCTCACCCCCCCACAATTGCTAGAGAATAGCAAGTTCACATACTCAGGCCTGGGAAGCCTTGGGACACAAGAAGACAGTTGCAGATGTGTTAGCAGACAGTCACAGGTAAGTTGGCACAGAAAAGATCTTCCTTGGCATCTTCAGTCTGTTTTGGAAGCAGTAGGCTTCAAATCAGGAGGCCTGTTATTAAGAGGATTTTGCTTTTGCTGCTTTCTGTATGCTGAGGGTGGAGGAATGGGTTAATTGCATTTCTAACTGACTTTCCTCTGTCTTCTGTATGATGTTATACTGTACCAGGTGCTGCCCAAGGTCAGTGCCTGACTGTCTTCACCATTATCTCATTTACAGTCCTTTTGGGTGCGCTTTCCCAGGATGGGGGGGGGGGTTGCGCTCTGCTTTAACTATTGGGGTTTGCACGGGCAAACCTTAGTTCTGGCATTGGCCAGAGAAGATCCTCAATACTCAATAAACTGCTGTTCTTTTACATGAGCTTGTTTCTGTTTTGGGGATTCTGATATTATGCCAGAACTCCACTTAGGTTGAATTCCATGCTGCTGTGCATTGCTGGGATTTCACCTTCCACTTTTACTACTTTTACCAGGAGACTTTTCTTGCCAGCATGATGACTTCGGAGCCCCAGCCAGTGGGTGCGTCTGCGGCCGCAAACCAAGGGCGCCCCATTCCTGATGATTTGACAGGAACATCAGACTCAGCCTCTGACCCAGCAGAGGGGCCTCGGATCTCGCTCGGCAGTGTGGCTGGTGGGGAAGCCCCTACCCCAGGTGGAGTTCTGGGCTCCATCAACCCGTTCTTGACTGCCCCGTTAGACGGCTCGCAGGGAGTAACTGTGCACGGTCGCCGGGGTCTGGACTTTCAAGAATCTCATCCTTCAGGTTTTGGCAGTGTGATGTGGGCTACTGCACCTTTGGCTGGAAATGGTATCGTTGGCTGGCCGGCCAACGGAAGGGGCCAACTCATCGGAAGCTGAAGCCTGGCGGCTGCTTCAACTGTCAGAGAAGGCCTGGGATTCAGAGTGAGAGGAATATCACTGGGCCCTGTGCCAGATGGACCGGCCCTCACCCAGGCTCAACAAGTGGCCCCAGCTGCCCCGGCACCAGTACCTACTCAGCCAGCCCAGCTGGCCCCGGTTCCAGCCCCACCACCGGTACCTGCTCAGCCAGCCCAGCCGGCCTCGGTTCCAGTCCCAGCTCCTGTTCTTGTACCCGTTCAGCCTGCCCAGCCAGTTCTGGTTCCAGCCCCAGCTCCTGTTCCAGTACCGGCTCCAGCCCAGCCCATTCAACCGGGACCTGCTCCAGCACCAGGCCAGCCGCCTTTCCAGCCGGGCCCTGGAGGGGTCCCCCTGCCACCAGCTGCGCCTGCTCCGTTACTGGTTCTGCCTTTGATGCCGCCGTTTGTACTACCCGGATGGGGAGCCCCGGGTGGAGTGTTACAGAACTTTGCTCCATATGGAGTAGCTTCTCCTCCGTTCATGCCCAGGATCCAGCTGTATACTTGTTTTGATGGGACTCAGGACTTACTCCCAACTTTCCTGGTTTAGGTCAATGCCCACATGTTGCAGTATGGGCAGCAGTACCCGAACGATTTTGAGCGTGAGTGTGAGATCGGGTCTAAGCTGGATGGTCCTGCCACTAATTGGTACGTGAACCTGTTTCAACACCAAGCACCTGAGCTGCGCAACTTCCAAGATTTCATGATGGGCCTTCAACGTCACTTTGAAAGCCCATTTGTGGGTGAGCAAGCTAAACAGGAACTTATGGAGATGCGGCAGGGCAAAACCCCTTTTGCAGTGTTTGTGGGAAACTTCCATACCAGTACAATCCAGGATTGGGATGACCCTGTGAAAGCGTTCGCCTTTAAGAAAGCCCTACACCTGGACTTGTTAAACTGGGCTCTTGTTTGAGACAGCCCGCAGACCCTGATGGAGTGATTCATACTTGCGGATACTGTGGAAGCCAGGATGCATGAAGCGACTATGTTGGGAGCTCCAGCGGGACAATCCCCACTTGCCCAGCCGCATCGGGGAGGTGCCCTGAGTTCCAAGCCTGCACGTCCTTCCTCTTCAAAGCACAAGATCTCACAGGAAGAAAATGCCCACCGCCGTGGCCTGAATCTTTACCTGTATTGCGGCGGGGAGGGCCATAGTGCTCTGCTTTGTGCTGCCAAATGCAATCCTTCCCCAGCTACTTCCACCCTGGTGGCCAAACCAGCCAAGTAGTCCAAACCACCACCGAAATTATGTTTTAACACACAATGGGCAAGAGGCTACTGCCAGGACAGAATAGGGAGAAACAGGATGCTTTCCAATTGGCAAAAGGTGTCAAACAAAGATGTGTTTTATCTACTTATCTCTGGGCTCACCAGCATACTGCCTGCTTCTGATTAGCCACTGGGGTTGAGATTGGCTGTGCATTTTTAAAAATATTTTTATTGATTTTCACCATTATTTAAAACAATCATGTATTACATAGGTTACATAATATTGAAAATAGAAGAGGAGTTAAACACTATCAAATATCCCCCCCAATAGGCCATAATAAAAGAGAAGAAAAAGAAAAGAGAGTATAGGAAAAAAACTGTCAAAGGTCCCTCTCTTGTTCAAAAGGCGAGGTATGCAGTAAGTCAGGACTAAGACATTGGAATACATTATCCTTATCAGTTATAACTTCTAATGTTTTTTATCCACTATTTCCTTCAGTACTGTTCCCTCCCCTAAAATATAGTAGTCGAGGGACTTACTATAAAAAAACAAAACAAAACAAGTTTTTAAAATACAAATTTTACTTACTGCAGGGTGTACAAAAACTTCTCCCCTTCTTCCCTCTTCTACCCCCTGCACCTAACCCCCCCTCCCCATGACTTCCCCATCAGCTTATTCCCTTCTTTATAAAAACAACTAGTTATATACTAATTCCAAACTTTATTCTGTTCTATTTATTAAACCTTAACCCTATAGCTAAGTTTTATTTAAAAACAGGTGGTTAGTTTTCTTTCTTCTTTCAGTTGTTGCTACGTCATCACTGTAGGGAAACATGAAATAAATCACAGAAAATAAACAAAGTTAATTATTATTAGTATGTATTAGTATTTCAGTACTTTTAACTATTCTACTTTACTACAAACATCCTTGAGTATATATATAGTTTAGTTACTAAAGATTTGTTAAAATCTAACTGGTATAGTTAACATGTCATATTTTCGTGTAATATATTGATACCACAACTTCCATTTTTCACAATATTGATCATAGGTGATATTCTTAACTTGATATGACTGTCTGTCCATCCTTGAATAGTATATCATTTTTTCTTCCCATTCTTCCATAGTAGGTATCTGATCAGTTTTCCAGTACTTTGCCAGTGTAATGCGTGCTGCAACAGCCATATATGAGAATAAATGTTTATGTTCTTTTAGTTTCCTCGATTCTTCCATTGTCGGGTCCAGCAGGTAGGTCAAAGATGTCTTCTTAAATTGTATTTTTAAAATGTTTTCAATTAGTTTATGTATATCTGTCCAGTATTTCTGTATTTCTCTGCAGGTCCACCACATATGAAAAAATGTACCTGTTTCTCCTTTACATTTCCAGCATAATGGTAAGTAACCTTTTTGTATTTTAGCTAATTTTATGGGTGTTATGTATGTTCTATAAAACATTTTCAGATTATTTCCCCAAATGTCTGTATTTGGTGTTAGTTTATATATATTAACCCAATATTCGTCCCATTGAATTAATGTTATCGTCTTTCCCACATTCTCAGCCCATCTTACCATTACATCTTTAACTATTTCCTTCTCCGTTGCTTGTGTCAGTAAAATGTTATACAGTTTACTTAATTCTTTCTTTTCAATCAGTTTCATGCCTTCATCTAGCATATTTGCTTCTTTTTTAAACCCCCATTGTTCCTTATCATACAAGTAGCTTTCTTTTAATTGAAGATAGGAGAACCATTGTATTTGGTTGCCATCTTTTACAATCAAAGTTTTGGGTTTTAGTTCTGGTTCATTATCTTTCCAAAATAGTATCTCTTTATACGTTAACCAATTATTTCTGTTTATTTCATCCCTCATTTGTAGCGCTTCAGTCCTCGAGAGCCATTGGGGTAATCCTCTATAAAAATTTGTTTATACTTATTCCATGTTTTGTATAATGGTCTTCTAATGTGATGGTTTTTAAATATTTTATTTCCATCTTTTTTTGCGGAGGTGGTGGGCCATAAATAATAATGCCAGCCTTTAGGAATATTACAGCCTTCTAATTTCAGGAGTGTTTTATCTTCCAAATGGATCCAATTTTTTACCCATGTTAGTGCTGCAGCATCGTGGTAAAGCCTCAAGTCAGGTACATCCTCTGCTTTTTGTGTCGACCATGTTCAAATATTTTATTCTTGGTTTCCTGCCAGTCCATATAAATTTTGTAACGTCCTGTCTCCAGGTGTCAAAACATTTTACTGAGGTGATTAATGGAAATAGATCTGAAATAGTTCTGAAATAGATAAAGCATTTTCGGGAGTGCTGACATTTTAAATACGTTGATTCTACCAATTAGAGATAAGTTTAGGTGTTGCCACTTCAACATGTCTTTTTTAATTTCTGCCCATATTGGTTCATAGTTATTCTTTATCAGTGGTTCATTTCTGTCTTCTAGTGTTATACCTAAGTATTTAACTTTTTTGGCAATCTTTATCCCTGAATTTGAAACTAACATATCCTGTTCCTTCTTTGTAAGATTCACTGTTAATAAATTCGATTTTTCAGTTTGTTTTGAATCCTGATACTTTTCCGTATTCTCTAATAGTTTCTTGCAGTATTTCCATTTTTTTAATCGGATCTTCTATAAATATTACCAGATCATCAGCATACGCTCTAAGTTTATATGTGTTTTCTTTAATTTTGGCCCCTACTAAATCCTTATTCAGTTTTATATTTCGTATTAGTTGTTCAATAACTATAATAAATAATAGTGGTGATAGGGGACATCCTTATCTTGTACCACGGGTTATTTTAAACGGTTTTGTAAAATCTCTATTTTAATTTTAGCTTCCTGATTTTCAAAAGGCCATGCTACTACAATGCAGATGCCCTCATTATCTGGTTACTCAAGCTTGCTAATTACACCCTTTACACTTGTTAACAGCCAAATGGTTCTTTCTCCCACCCTGGAAATTCCACAGGTATTATTATTATTATTATTATTATTATTATTATTATTATTATTATTATTATTATTATTATTATTATTATTATTATTATTGTGACTCGCCCAAACTGCGGGGTCAGCCAAGTAAAAAAAAACCCTCCCGCACACTCAGAAGGGCAGTGCAGGATTTGACCCCCAAAAAGAAAAAACCCTCCCAGCCGGCAAGGCTCGGCTGGGGTGGAACCACCCATCCACTCATCAGTGGTGCCCCACTCCCACCCCTACCCCAAAAGTCAGGAAAAACAGCAGGGGGAGAAAAAATGTGCCCAGCTGATCCCACCAAGCCAGCAAGACGATCCAAGCCTTGGCTGGGGGGAATTAAACACACAGACACACAGTGCCCCACTCCAACCCCACCCCAAAATAACTCCACAAACCTCCTCCACCCCAAAAAATTGACCCCACTCACCCACTCGTTGCTGCTGCTTCTGACTCCAACAACTGAATGGAGCAGCAGGCATGGCAGCACAAGTGTAAGGAACCAGTAAAGTCCAGGCCAAAAGTGACTTTTCAAGTTCTTTATTGAGCTGGCATTCTAAGTTGATCACAAGCAATGCAGGAACTGACCTTCCAACGTTCGAACATCCTCTTTTATGGGCACCCCACCAGTTCCCGCCAAAGTAAGATAAACACCTGTAGTTCCCATCCAAAAACCACATTGAAACAGTTTCACACAGGCAGGCAAAAAAACCCAGGAGATACAGATACTAGAAACTACAGATACTCCCCAATCTGGGCGTCCCGCCAACCTTGTCAGACGAAAACCTTCCAAGGCTAAACAGCAACTTTACACTCCGCCTCCCTTAAGAAACATCCCCCCTGGCTTGAAAGGAAAAGCTTTATGAAAGGCAGCAATTAAAGTAGAAGCAATAATATCAGTAGCGTTAACCCATTGATTATGGCCCGACTGGTATTCCACCCATGAAACAAGGTATTGTAGGTGATCCCGAGACAAACGAGAATCCAGGACAGCATCAATCTTGTAATGTTTGTGTCTATCAATCATAACCGGAGGGGGGCGTTCCGGAAGGCCATGCCAGGCATCGGAATCTGGAGCCCGCTTGAGCAAGCTGGAATGAAAAACAGGGTGGATATTGCTTAATGAATTAGGCAAGTCAAGTTTGGCAGTAACATTATTAATAACCTGTAAAATCCTGAAGGGCCCAATGAATTTCTTGCCTAACTTGGAATATTTGTGCACATCCCTAAGATTCTTAGTGGACAAATAAACCCATCCCCCAATTTGTAGGGGAAAGTCTGTGCGATGTTTGTCAGCTTGCATTTTTTGGGATTCTTGTGCTTCACGTAGACTTGAGCCGATGGAGTTTCAACCCTCTACAAGGGTTTGTATCCATTCATTGAATTCCAGAGGTTGGAGCGGCTGAGATCCCAATAGGGGAAACGGAGGGAAGGAGCGCCCTGTGATCACTTCAAATGGCGTCTTTTTTGTGCTGCTATGGATGGCATTATTATAGGCTTATTCTGCAAATGGCAACAAATCAGTCCAATTGTTCTGGTGGTAATTAGTATAGCAGCGCAAATATTGTTCTAACGTTCTGTTCGTGCATTCCGACTGGCCATCAGTTTGCACGTGGTATGGGGCGGCCACCGCAGGTTCGACTCCCAACAACCCCAGAAACGCTTTCAAAAATTTCGAAATGAATTGGGGCCCGTGGTCTGAAATTATCTTGGATGGGGCAGAATGTAAATGATAGATGTGTTGCATGAATAACTTGGCCAATTTGGGGGCTGATGGAATGGTGGGGCATGGTATAAAATGTGCTTGTTTGGAGAAAAGATCTACCACCACCCACAATTCCGTGTTGCCATGGCTCTCTGTGAGATCCGTGATGAAGTCCATCAAGATAATCTGCCACGGACTGGTAGCATGTGGGATTGGCTGCAAAAGACCATGCGGTTTTCCAGCAATCGGTTTAGTTTCCACACATTTTGGGCACCCTTTCACATACGCCTCAATGTCCTTGTGCATTGAGCACCACCAGAACTGTCTGCGTAAAAGATACAGGGTTTTTAAAAATCCGAAATGTCCCGCTGGCTTGGCATCATGACCCGCCACTAACACATTCCTGTGGAGGGAGGGCAGAACGTACCAACAGTCACCCTTTCTCCATACCCCATCCTTCAGGATTAACTCAGGGTCAACGTCATCCTCTGGGATGCGTTGGCTCCCCGCCTCCCAGAGGAGTTGCAAAAATGGCGTGACAATGTCAGGATGGGTGGAGGGGTACATGGGAGGTGGAGCTGGATCGGGTTTCGTTTGCGATCTGGTGACTGCCAGCCCCAATTGAGACGGAGTTAATACTGTATGTGGCATGGCGCGTAAGGACAGATCCGCCCCCTTCGGAAGGCGGGAGAGTGTGTCCGCCAACCTGTTCATTTTCCCAGGGAAAAAATGAACGGTGAAATTGAATCTGGAAAAGAAATCTGCCCACCGTAATTGTTTGGCCGACATTTTGGTGGGGGTTGACAAGGCGGACAGATTTTTATGATCCGACCATACCTGGAAGGGGTGAGCCGCCCCTTCCAGCCAATGCCTCCACATACTAAGGGCTTCTTTGATAGCCGCTGTTTCTTTATCACCCACAGTCCAATTCAGTTCAGGACCAGTTAGTTTCTTTGATAAATAAGCACACGGAACAAGTTTGTTGTCTTTATTTTTCTGCAGGAGTGCGGCCCCTAGGGCTTTGTCGGATGCATCCACATGAACCACGAATGGGAGTGTGGGGTCAGGATGTCTTAGAATCGGTTCAGTGGTAAAGGATTTTTTGAGCTGTTGAAATGCATGTTGGCATTCAGGAGACCAATTAAGAGGGGCTCCTGGTTTCGTAGCCATGGGTCCCTTGCCTTTGGTGCACAACAGGTCAGTCAAGGGCAGAGCAAGTTGAGTGAATTGGGGAATAAAGTCACGATAGAAATTAGCAAAGCCAAGGAAGGACTGCAACTCCCTGCGAGACGAAGAAACCGGCCACTCTATCACCCCTGCCACTTTGGCAGGATCCATTTCTAGACCCTCAGCAGAGATCCGGTAGCCTAAGTAGTCCAGTTTGATCTGATGAAAGGCACATTTGGGTAATTTGACAAACAGCGAGTTATCAAGGAGACGTTGTAACACAGCACGAAACAACTGGACATGTTCTTCCTCTGTTTTAGAGTAAATAAGCACATCATCCAAATACACCACCATCCCCTTAAAAAGCAAGTCTTGTAGGACATCGTTGATTAAAGACATAAAAGCCCCCGGGGCTCCATTTAACCAGAATGGCATTACGAGATATTCATATTGGCCAAACTTAGTATTGAACACAGTGAGACGTTCAAAACCATCAGCTATTTGCACCCTATAATAGGCTTCGCGCAAATCCAATTTCGTGAAAAGTCGTCCCGAACCCAGGGTGTCGAGCAAATCCTTAATCAACGGCAGGGGGTATTTATTTGATATGGAAACAGCATTTAATCCTCTATAATCGGTGCACAGTCTTAAAGAACCATCTTTCTTCTTAACAAAAAGAACAGGCACAGCGTAAGTGCTCTTGGCTGCTTTGTGAATGAAGCCTCTGGCTATATTCTTATCCACACATGCAATTCAACTTCTTCGGTGGGACTCATTCTGTAAATCCTTCCTTTCAGGAGCTTGGTCCCAGGAACTAAGTTAATTTTACAGTCAGTGTCTCTATTGGGTGGTAATTGATCGCACTCCCCTTCTTCAAACACTCGGGAAAGATCCCAGTAGGGTTTAGGAATGCCAGGCAAGTCCGGTGGAGGGGCAACCTCTAGAGTTGAAGAAACCATCTGAGCATTGGGTGGATCCCCTTCCTGCATGTGGCTCCCACAAGGCGGATCAGTGAAACGTACTATGCATGGAGCCCAGCGAATGGTGGGATCGTGACCCTCCAACCATGACATTCCCAAAACGATGGGGTGTCTAGCCACTGGAGCTAAAATGAAGCTGCACCTTTCCCAATGCTCAGCGCAACGCAACAGGACAGGTTCAGTTTTAAAATGAGCCGGACCCTCTCCTCCCAATGAGCTACCATCCATTTGTGTGAACGGGATGGGTTTGGCTAGGGGAATGCATTCCAAGCCCAATTCTTCCACTATTTGGGGACGCATGAGGCAATGGGAACATCCGGAGTCCACCAGGGCTCTGGCAATGATACGAGTATTTTTGGCTGGGTTGGTTAATGAAGTCATAAGGGTAATGGGGGCACCCCCTTCACTCACCTGGGAGGCTCAGGTTCCTCTGGGGCTGCAGTAGACAATCCAACTGCCATGAACTCTTCTCCATCCACCTGTAAGGAACCTAAAAGGACCAGACTTAAAGTAACTTTAGCAGTTCTTTATTTCTTAAACTTCCAAGATGCACAATACAGGAAATGCAGACTCTGACCTTTCCCCACCAGAGAGCTGTTTTTACAAGCTCCTCTGACCCCCGCCCACAGCACAATGTAAATACCCCCGAAACTCCAACCTCCAATGTAGGTTCTCACACGAACAGAAAGTAAGATTCCACACGCATATAGAAAGCACAGATAGACAGCAAGGTTAATGATAACAGCAGTCCTAGGCACTCAGCCCAGTCCAAGGAATGCTTCCAAGGCCAAGCTGGTAGACAGAAATCAAACCACAACCTTACACCACCTTGGGATCCTCAGTTTCCTCCACTGTCAGAGCCTTGGACATACCCTGGCCTGTTTTGGTGGTTGCTGATTTCCGAGGCAGTTTAGTGGTAGTTTTCTTTGTCGAGGGTCCGAGGACTGGCTTGGGTTTCTTTGGGCAATTGGCAACCATGTGACCCGGTTCCCCGCAGTAGAGGCATAGTCCCAGGCATTGGCGCCAGTCAGAAGTAGATTTGGGTGTCACTACGTTTCCAGTAGGTTTCTTCGGGGGAGCCCCTGGTTGTTTAGTTGGCTGGGTTTTTGCTGGGCCCCCCTTGGATCACGTAAGCCTGCCAGAGATGAGGCTGCCCACTTCGATCCATTCTGCGACGGTTCAAGGTTTATTATGCATGACAGCCCATTTACGAATTTTGGGATCCACTGCTTCATAAAAGTACTCACATTTCATACGATCAGGCCAGTCAGGTATTTTGCTGGCAGTCGCCCGAAATTGGCGTGCAACATCAGTGAATGGACGTCCCCCCTGCTTAACGGTCTTAAGGGTTTTTCTAGCCTTTTCAACCACATCTCAGTCTTCAATGAGAAGTCGGAGGCCTTGGAGGAGTTCAGAAAGAAAAAAACATAATCTCCTGCAAATTTCTGGATGTGCCTGCAGGGGGTGCACTTTTAAAGCAAGTGACACCAAAATTTCAGGGCATCATCAGGAGACCCCCCAAGTTTGGTGCAGTTTTGCTCAGTGGGACCAAAGTTATGGAATCCCAAAGGGGACAGTCTCCTGATGATACCCTAATATTTTGGTGTCAATACATCCAAAAAATGCGCTCCCTGCAGGCCGAAACATGAAAAAAACAATAAAAAATAAAAACGCATCCAGATTTCTTGGATGTTCCCGCAGGTTCGGATGTATCCAAGCCTCCTAGGCTCAGAGCTTGGCTGATCCAAGCCCATTCATCAGAGCCTGCCCCGAATCTGAACTGGGCCCAAATTCTTTTGCCATCTACCAACCCTAGTTATAGTAGGGTCTCCTTGAATTTTTCTGTTTACACATGAAAAGGCACTCCATTGATACTGTGCAGCTTGTTTGGTGAAGTCTCTGGGGCCTTTGCTTTTCCTGGTTTTCTTAACTTCACCCATCCTCACTGTTAAAGGCAAGATTACTGGCTTTGTTAATGTCCTTTATATTGCTGTGACATAAATATTGATGTTATTGCAGTTATATCAGTATTGTAGCATCTTTCCAAAAATAATGCCTCCCCAATGGTCTGAATCTTTTGAAGGCTGTGTGATTCTTTCTTTCCACAAAGCCATTCATGACCATTCTGGAGAGGTTGTTGTCCCAGTCCCTTCAGAAATCTTATGAAACACAGGATGAAATTGGCAGGGTTGGTTAAGTACCATCAAGTTGTGTGTTAAGTACCATCAAGTTGCCTCTGACTCATGGTGACCTTATGAATCTGGAGAACAAGAGGGTTTTTTGTGGGGCGGGGAGTACAGTTGCTCTCTAAGTATTTGGAAGGCTGTCACTCAGAGGAGGGCAGAGGATAGGGCAAGCAATAATGGGTATAAATCATGGGTGGAAAAGTACTGACTGGACATTAGGAAAAAACTGCTTTACAGTGAGAGCAGTTTAGCAGTGCAATCATCCATCTAGGAAGTTGGTAAGCTCCCACTCACTGGCAGTTTTCAAGCAGCAGCTGAACAAACACTTGTCTGGGATGCTCTCAGCTGATCTTGCATTGAGCATGTGGTTGGACTAGGTGGCCTGTATGGCTCCTTCCAACTGTATGATTCTGTAAACCAGTGTCCTCCAGGGAGGGGAACAAAGCTTGGCACTGTTCATGTGCAAGCAAGGAATAACCAAGCTAGCAATAATTGCTGGCTGAGTTTTGAGCCAGGATGGAGTGCCCAAATGATGGTAGCTGCCTTTGATATGTGAATAGATAATGATGCAGATCATCCATCTAAATAAATGGGTTATCCCGAGCATGGTTGCCTTGTTTTTTTCCTTTCAGGGAGGTGTGGTGGACAATAGGATGAATATGTTGTAAGTGGAGGGGCAGGCAGCAAATCTCAAATGTACTTCTGCTCTGTGTAGCAAGTACTAGGTATGGCTGCCAGGTTTTCCCTGGAAATGACATAACACCACAGACAACTTTGTGCTTCTGTGTCCCCAACCCTCCTGCCAGTTACCAGACATTGCTTGGCAACACCAAGGCACACGAGCACAATGCAAATCTTTGTATGGAGAACCGTTTTTTGAACTCGACTTCATACTCCTTTTAGTAGACAGACAGAAAACCTTAAAACAAAAGGCAGAGAGGAGGGATCACTGAGGGAATGGGAGGCAAAACTAAAAAGTATTCATCTGCTGCTGGAAGATAGTGATAAAAATGTTGGGATTTTCAAGTGTCTGTCACAACTAGGGTTAAGTAGTACCGAAAATATTTGGCAAAATTTGGATTTGGGTTTATTTTGGCATAAAAGTATCTGCATGCCCAAATAAGACAAATATCATATTCATTATTCCTGAATATATTTGGGTCTGTCTGGTTTGTTTGTTTGTTTTTGGTGTTTTGGGGTTCTGGCCTGTAGGGGGTGCATTTTTAAAGCTAGTGGCACCAAAATTTCAGGGTATCCTCTGAAAATTTTCCTGATGATGCCACCCAGATTTGGTGCAGTTTGATTTAAAGGGTCCAATTTTATGGACCCCCAAATAGGGTGCCCCATCCCCCATTGTTTCCAATGGGAGCTAATAGGAGATGGAGTCCATAAAATTGGAGTCCATAAAATTTTTTGGTCCATAAAATTGTACCCTCTGAATAAAACTTCACCAAACTTGGGTGGTATCATCAGGAGAGTCTTTTAAAGATGCCCTCTTTCGGGGGTAGAATCATTCTCCCCTCTTGCCAGCATGAGCCTGCACCTGATCCACAGCATGCAGGCTCTTGCCAAGGAAGGGGAGAAGTGGCAGCATTCAAGGACCATATAAACAATACCCCAATGCCCCCAAATACATACAAGCCAATCCAAATACTTTCCATTCAGATCAGCTCATATTCAGACATAATGTATTTGGGACAAATATTGGCCCGAATAGGTGATTCGTTTCATCCAAAGCACAAACCCTAGTCACAATTCAGTTTTAAAGGGGTTACCTGTATGTAAACAAGTTGCTGAAGTCACTGTTTATGACCTGCTCTATTGATTAACTATTGGTCTCCGAGATAGCCATTGCTTACATGTTAGTGAGCATCTGAAGTTATAAAGTTGACTCTGTTTCTTTGTTTGAGCAGACACGACACCAGCACCAGCACCACCACAATGAGCACAAGACAGTAGGAACAGGAAATAAAAGATTTCTTTTTTATCTCCATTTAACTCTCCCTTTATAGTTAGTCAACTCATATATAAAAAGCAACTGAGAATCTGTCTCTTCTGTTCTACTCTGCTACACGCACGCACGCACATCAAAAAAGCAACAGGCAAATATCCCTGGGGAAGATGGCTAGAGCTGCCATGACCCCCTAAAGCAACATTTGCAGTGATGTTAGAGGTTCTTCCCCAGAAGGAAACCAGGGTTGCCAGCCTCTTGAAGGAGGGGTGGTGGGGATCCCCTGGAATTACAGCTTATCTCCAGACTACAGAGATCAATTTCTCTAGTGAAAATGGATGCTTTGGAGGCTGAACTCTGTGGCCTCAAACCTCACTGAATTCCCTGTCATTCCCAGGCTCTTCATCCCCAAATCTCCAGGAGTTTTTTAACCTGGATTTGGCAACCCCACCACCCATCCCCTGCCAATGGCTGTAGGAGAGGGCAGGGGGAGGGATTGTGACCTAGCCATCCCAGATAAAGCAGCCAAGAGAAACAGAAAAAAGGCACAACTTCTGCTGAGGTGGAGAGATTTTTCAATTTCAGTGGCGTTTGCTTGAATTAATCTTTGGAGGTTTCCAGGGAGCCTGCAAAGAACTGAAAATAATTTGAGAATGAAAAAAAATGTTGCTAAGCCTGGCAATACATCTCCTGCCTTGATGGTCCACTTCTTCCTAGTGAATACTAGGAATACGGCTTAAGCAGGAAGAGGGTCTGGGAGTCTGCCTAGAAATTAAAAGGCAAATGAAAAGGGGCAGTGGTTTCGACTCCCCACAGAGCAGCAGAATATGAGGACGTAGCACCAATGAGCACAGAATACCTTTATTAGCTTCTTTTCCATTTCCTCTTTGCCTTCTGAAAGTTCCTGTTGTTATTTTTTCCTCCTTTTCCCTGCCTAATATCTAATTGAAAGCACATATCTGCAGCCAAAAGAGGTGTTATTTTCAGCACAGAAAACAGTGATCTCCAAGCAGCTGTCAGTCATGGTGTCCCTAAGCTTCTGTGCAAATTGCATGGAACTCCCCCCTCCCACCCACAGCTTCTTTCTTTCCTTCATCCCCACCCCTTCCCTCCAGCCAAGTTACTGTTTCATGACAATCCACTGGGATTTCGACAAGAGTTGAGTTCCTATTAGATGACACAGAATAATTGAAATGTCCTTCTGGTGACCTTCAGTTTCTGGCAGTGTTGCCTTCCCCTGTAGTAATCAGAGAGATGACAGATGAGCTGACACACATGGACTGTCCCCCCCACACAACCTCATGCACACACTGGCATGCACTCTCCAAAGCAGGGACAGAAGCCACCTTTATACCAGCAAACGCACACTGAGATGAAAACCCCACACTTGGGTACTCACAAAAGACAAAAAGGCCCACAGCCACATTATGCAAGCAGACACGACAGGCCCAGATGGAGAAACAGATTCCAGGCTCCTCTCCTTGCTCTGCAGCTCGCCTCTTCCGAGGTTCAATAGTTTATGTATTCCACCCTCCCCCACCCCACACACCACTGGCAGGATGTTGGTGGGTCTCACACCACTGCTCAGATGCCTTCCAGACTAGGCAGCCGTGATGTGCTTTCCCTCAGGTTAGTCTTTTCAATTGGTCCAGACTATAGCAGCACAGTTATTAAAGGATGCTAATCACAAGGGCCATGTTAAGTGTTCAGAGATTGTTACAGGATGCCACTTTATTTCTAGATGAAATCCTGGGTGATGATCTGTGAAGACCGAACTAGACAGAGACCAGAGCATCTGAGAGAAGTCTCACCCTGTGCTGTAGCCTCTGGGGGCCTCTGGTGAGAGGAGCAAAAACTCCTTCCTGGGAATGATGGGGGCTCTTGCTGAGGAATGAAGGCCACAAAACCAGACACTTTACAAATGCAAATTAAACAATTTAGGGGTTCATTAGGACTGATGAGGGAGATACAGCATTAAAACCATCCCACCTCCTGCTGCTTTTATGCAGCTTGTCAGTATGTTTGCTTAATTTACTGATATTATTTTAGAATTTTTTTAGTTTTTTAATGCTGGGACACTTGAGTTTTTATTGTTCTAAGCAGCTTTTCTGGGCATGTTCAGAGGCAAAGAGCAGGTTAAAGAAATAAACAATGCAGATTGTAGGTTCCTGACTTTGGATTCCACTGCTTAATTCCAGCTGTGTTGGCAGCAGCAATGCTGTCTGTGTGTCAAACACCCTGTTCAGACAATAAATTGCTTGATGGGTTCAAGGATTTTATTGAAGACATGAGAGTAACAGTGAAAGACAGTTCTGGCAAAAGGGTGCCAAACCTGTTGATAATATGTTGTAGCTGTCAGGACCATGCCTGTCAATGCCTAGGTGTCTTGCTGTGTGGGAATTGCAAATGTTTTCCTGTAAATACTTTCCTGTTCCCTTCTTCCCTTCCTGGCAACCTCCTGGCACCAGCTCATCTGTGAGAAGGTGTGAACTGTTTCCAGGTCCTTTGAAGCTCTGTAGTGCAAATGTTGTAGAAACTGTAATGGACATCTGGTGTGGGGCAAAACGGGTGGGGGGTGTTGAAGGATATAGTTCCTGGATCTGAGATCTCTAGCTCAGATCCAGCTTTCGATTGTGACTCTATGCATTGTAAGAAATAAACTGCTTTAGGACTTTCCTACGGTCTCTGTTATTTCCACATTCAAGAGTCTGACATTAAGCTGGACTATGTATTAATTTACTCCCAGTCGGAGGAGGAGCACGTCGCAACTGTGCGGGCTGTGCTACAGCGGCTCCTTGACAATGACCTGTTCGTGAAGCTTTCCAAATGTGACTTTCATAAGGAGCGGCTGGACTTTCTGGGATCTACGGCTGTGGGTTGGAGATGGACCTGGGTAAGGTTTGAGATGTGGTGCAGTGGCAGGAGCCCCGCACCAGGCATCAGTTGCAGTCATTCCTGGGCTTTGCCAACTTCTATTGGGATTTTATACCGGACTTTGCTTGGCTGGCACTCCCTCTCACAGATTTGCTATGCACGAAGGAGAAGGGGCCGGTGGGACGAGGCCTTCAGCTCCACTGCCGTGGTTGCCGGAATGCAAGGCAGCGTTCCGGGAGCTCAAGCACGCCTTCATGTCAGAGTCTCTCCTACGCCATGGCAACCCCTCCAAGCCCTTTGTTGTTCACGTTGATGCTTCGGACAAAGCTATGGGCACCGCCCTACTGCAGAAGGGGGACGATGGGAGGTTGTATCCCTGCGCCTATCTTTCTCGCAAGTTTTCAGGGGCTGAGCATCACTGGACGATTGGGGACAAGGAGATGGGAGCGATCAAATGTGCTTTGACTACTTGGCATCACTGGCTGGAGGGAGCGGCCCTCCCTTTCAAAGTGTGGACTGACCATAGGAACTTGGCTGTGCTCCGTGCCCCGGGAAGTTGTCCGCCAAGCAACTTCATTGGGCTGACTTCTTCTCCCGTTTCAATTTCACTCTGCATTTCCTCCCCGGGAAGGCCAATTGTCTGGCTGATGCTTTGTCTCAGTTGCCAGATCCTTCCCCGGGGGACCCTGCTGCGGTCGGGACGGTGTTTTCTTTCCCTCAGCTGGGCTTGGTGGTCGTCACTCATAGTCAGGCGGCACTTCGCTCCGGGCCCCAGTCCATTCCTGCATCGCTGGAGGAGGCCCTACTGGGGGCAGGGGCCCTCAAAGTGCCGTGGGATGGAGGTGGTGACCTGCTGGAAAAGCGGGGGGAATTCTGGTGGAAGGGGGATCAACTGTATGTGCCTCCAGCAGCACGCCTCCTTGCGTTACAGACTCCCATGATGTAAAATCGGCAGGTCACTTTGGGTTCGTGAAAACGTTGCATTTGGCCTGTAGACAATTTTGGTGGAAAACATTGAGGGGGGATGTGGAGGCTTATCCGAAAGGTTTCCCCATGTGTGCAATGGCCAAGAGGGCACAAAGGAAGGTGTCCGGTCTCCTTCAGCCCCTGCCGATGCCCACCTATTGATTTCATCACCGATCTCCTGTCCAGCAGAGGGAAGTCAGTGATCTGGATGGTTGTGGACTTGTTTTCAAAGCAGGCGCACTTTGTCCCTTGCTGATGGCGAGCAAGTTGGCCCGCTTGTTTGTGACTCACATCTACCGGCTCCACGCTGCTCCTGATAAGATCGTATCAGACCGCAGCGGGCAGTTCATTTCACAGTTTTGGTGGCACTTTCTGAAGCTGCTGGGTAAGGAACAAGCTCTCTTCTCGGTGTTTCACGCAGCTACCGACGGTCAGAGCGAATGCACGAACGTGATTCTTGAACAGTATCTATGGTGTTACATTAATTTCCAGCAGGACAACTGGGTTGACCTGCTACCTTTTGCTGAATTTGCTGCCGTGCATAGCAGCACGGGGAAAACCTCCTTTGAGGTCATTTCGGGACAGTCAGCTAAGCTGTTCCCATTCCTGGGGGAGGTTCAGCAGGGGCCCATGGAGCTTCAGGAATGGGTGCAGTCCATCCGGCAACTGTGGGGGCCGATGCAGCAAGCCCTGGTGAAGGCGAAGCATGGGTACAAGCGGCAGGCTGACAAGAAGTGTCAGGCGGTTACTCTTATGGTGGGGGATTGGATGTACTTATCACCAAGAACTTGTGGGGGCTGCAAGGGTGTGGGAAACTGGGGGGAAGTACTCAGAGTGCTCAGAGTGCTCAGAGTGATTAATGAGGAGACAGCCGAATTACAATTGCCAAAAAACTTGAAGTTTGTACATCCTGTTTTTCATTGCAGCCTCCTCAAGAAGGCACCTCCCCCAGATGACTGGCACCCTCAGCTGGCGGTGCCAGTCCTGGTAACAGTGAAAGGGGAGCCTCACCACGAGGTGGAGGAAGTTTTAGACTCTTGGGTGCACCATATTTGATCGCATGGACTCATTTCCTGGCTAGGGACGACGAATGGTCAATTTTGAACATGTTCAAGACCCTCGCTTAATGAAGGCGTTTCACCGGGCTTACCCTGATTGCCCAGGAGGGGGGGGGAGATCTTAAGGGGGGCGGAATGTCAGGACCATGCCTGTCAATGCCTAGGTGTTTTGCTGTGTGGGAATTGCAAATGTTTTCCTGTAAATACTTTCCTCTTCCCTTCTTCCCTTCCTGGCAACCTCCTGGCGCCAGCTCATCTGTGAGAAGGTGTGAATAGGTCCCAGTTCCCAGACACCAGATACTGCAAGCAGTTACGATAGATGTGAGAGTCCAGTACTTCCTTGAGTTCAAAATGTTTGGCACCATCAATCAGAACTGGAGGTGGTGGAGATGGTGCTGGATGCCAGACATCGGGGAAGGCAGCTTTCTTGAGCAGGCTGCAAAGGAAAACAGGATGAAGTTAACCAAAACTTTCAGCAGGTCAAGTTGAGCAGTCACCTCATTAATTGTATGGGTGACCCTGAAAGGGCAAATATATTTATGTCCCAACTTGGTGTACTTATGTATGTTTCTGGGATTTTTTGTAGATAGGTAGACCATATCTCCCACTGCCAGGGCAAGAGGGTGGCGATGGTTGTCAGTCAAGAATCCTTAGCTTTCTGGAGTCCTCATAGAATGGAATCCCAGCCATCTACTATGTGCTGGATCCACTCCTGCAGTTCAGGAGGGTCGACAGTGTCAGGATGGCATCCTCCTGTCATTTTTTTGCGGGGGGGCGGGGGGTCAAGTGGTAGATGCTGACTCTCACCCCAGTTAGCCTCGGGGCCTGGTTTAGTTCACATCCTTCTAGGTGTGAAGTGTTTTCTTCCCTTTGAACTTTCACTTTGATCCTGTGGAAACATGGGAGGTTGGCACTGTTTGCCTGAGGGGCGGTGGGGTATTGGGGTTTTAAGCTCTTGCCTGATATGTGGCTGTCAGAAGCATCTATCAATTGTTATTCTTGGTTTCCTAATAAAATCTACAGCTTGCAGCTACAGTTTTTTATTTTGGACTGAAGTCTGACAGACAGTAGGCTGACCCAGAAAGGGAAGGGGTTTTGCGGATCTCCCTGAGACTACTTCAAAGGTGTTTTTTCCCGTACTGCTACGCATGGCATTGTTGTAAGCATACTTTGTGTATAGTAACAGATCTACCCAATTGTCTTGGTGGTAGTTACTATAGCATCTGAGATACAGTTCCAATGTTTGATTGGTGCATTCTGACTAGCCATCAGCATGATAAGCTGAAGATAAAGCTTGCTCCACCCCCAAGAGCTGTAGGAATGCCCTCCAGAACTTAGAAACAAATTGACTGCCCCTATCTGAAATGACTGTATCAGGAGCAGAATGTAGATGTTGGATGAACATTTTCGCCAGTTTGGGGAAACTTGAAATAGTTGAACAAGGAATAAAATGCACCTGCTTAGAAAACAAATCCACCACCATCCAAATTACAGTCTTGCCATGGCTAGCCAGCAGATCAGTTATAAAATCCATAGAGATGATCTTCCAGGGACCATCGGGGGCTGAAATCAGGTGTAGTAATCCTTGTGGTTTACCTGGGTTAGTCTTTGCCATGGCACATGTGGGGCAACCTCTGATGTAGGCATCAATATCTTTATGCATAGAGTGCCACCAAAACTGCTTCCTAAGGAGGTGGAGCATTTTTACAAAGCCAAAATGTCCTGCAGTTTTGGAATCATGCCCCTGCTGGATAATCATTTGGCAAAGACCAGGCAGCATGAACAGCAGATCAACCTGCCTCCACAGCCCATTGTGAAGAGTCAGTGACTGCCCTCCCTTTTTAGGGGGGAATGGGTTGCTTCCCTGCCTCCAAGAAGGAGGCAAGCAGTTAGCTGGGAGGGGATATGAGCAGGGCGGCAATGGGCATTCCCTGGAGGCGTATTTGCAATCAGGTAGTGACAGTCATGCCCAGCTGGGCAGGGGAAAGGATAGTTTGAGGAGCCCATAACTCCACCCCTTCAGCTGCCCCTTCTGGGAGGTGGGAGAAAGCATACTGGGAAAAAGTGAATGGTGAAATTGAAGTGGGAGAAGAAATCAGTCCAGTGGAGCTGCTTAGCCAATAGGTGACCCAGGGCACTCAGAGCAGTCAGATTTTTATAATCAGTTCATACTTTAAATTGAGTTTCTGCCCCCTCTAACCAGTGTCTCCAAGTGAATAAAGCCTTTTTGATAGCTCCTGTCTCCTTATCCCCCACAGTCCAGTTCACTTCAGAGCCATTGAACTTTTTGAAAAGGTAGGCACAGGGATGCAAGACACCATCTAGCCCCTTTTGAAGGAGGGTCGCCCCAATGATTTTATCAGAGGCATCGACATGTACAACAAAAGGCAGGGTAGGATCAACATGATGAAGTATGGGCTCAGAGGTGAACACCAGTTAAAGGGCATAAAATGCATTTTGGCACAAGTCCAATCACCCTAGAAGTGCATTGGTTTGTGAGGCAGAGGACAGAGCAAATCTGTGAGGGGCAACGCAAGTTCAGCCAAACCCAGGAATTGTCAGATTCCCACAAACTGAAACAAACTCCATTTAAAGAACAGAGGTTTATTCATGATCTGGAGGACAGCTTGGAATAACCAAGACTGGATTTTCCCACACAGTAGACAGTAATATGTTTCCACATTCCCCCCCCCACATGAGAACAGCACTGAGAAAATATGCAGACAGTGAGATAGCACATAACTGAAACCACTGTGCTTGGCCTTGGCCAGCACTTGGCAATACAGAGCAGACATCCCATCCCCCAACTAATTAAGGCAATAAGCAGCCCCAAAAGCAATCCAACTACTAGGCATCCTGACACTCCGCTTCCCCTAGGCCCCCCTGGTTTGCTTAGACAGGAACGATGGAAGTGATGAATGAGTCTCGGTGCTTTGATGTTCTCTGCATAGACCCATTTGTCATGTCCAGGTAACATCCCCTTCCAGGAGACCAAATACTGCAGGCAGCTATGATAGATGCATGCATGACGAATAGCATAGATTTCGTAATGCTTTTCCCCATCAATCAGAACAGTAGGAGGAATAGTCGATTCTGGATGCCAAACATCTAAAGACGTAATCTTCTTCAGCAGGCTGCAATGAAAAACAGGGTGAATTTTCTGCAATGCTTTTGGTAAAGCCAGTTCAGCAGTGACTGCATTTATAACATGAACAATCTTGAATGATCCAATATATTTATATTCTAATTTAGTCAGTTTATGAATGTCACGAAGGTTTTTTGTAGAAAGGTAAACCATATCTCCAACCACTAGGAGGAAGTCTCGTCTATGTTTATTGGCTTCGCGTTTGTAAGCATCCTGAACTTTTTGTAATGCTTTCAATATGGGAGGCCACCCATCTGCAATCTGTTGAATCCAATCTTTGAGCTCAGGAGCTGCCAAATCCCCTTGTGGCAAAAAGGACAAAGGTTTAGCGCATCGACAAGATACAATCTCAAATGGAGTTTTCCCCATACTACTGTGGACAGCATTGTTTTATGCGTACTCCACATAAGGCAGCAGATCAACCCAGTTATCCTGCTGGTAATTCACATAGCACCTGAGGTACTGCTCCAAGGTTTGGTTGGATTGCTCTGATTCCCCGTCCATTTGCGGATGATATGGAGAAAAGAGAGCTTGTTCCACATTCAAAAAGGCATGCCAGAATTTGGAAACGAACTGGCTTCCCCTGTCTGAAATTATTTTATCTGCGGCAGAATGTAGACAGCAAATATGCTGAATAAACATTTTGACTAATTTCTGAGCAGCAGGAATGAACGTGCAGGGAACAAAATGCACCTGTTTGGAAAACAAATCCACCACCATCCAAATGACAGTCTTGCCATTGCTCGGAGGCAAATCAGTGATAAAATCCATAGAAATTACTTTCCACGGGCCATCCGGGCCTGGGATTGGTTGAAGCAAACCGGGGTTTTTTCCCAGTACTGACTTAGTCATGGCACAAACAGGGCATCCTTTGATGGATACTTCAATATCCTTGCGCATTGAGCACCACCAGAATTGCTGGAGTAAAAGGTGCAATATTTTTATGAAGCCGAAGTGGCCAGCCGGTTTAACATCATGTTCCTGGTGGAGAATGTCCTTCTGCAGAGAGGGAGGAACATAAAGCAAAGTTCCCTCACACCAAAGGCAGACGTAACACTAGAGATGCGCTGCCCTCTTTCGCTGGCATGGGAGACTTACACACCTCAAGAAAGGTGGAGATTAAGTGGGATATAGGTGAGGGAGGTGTCCCAGTAGGTTGACGACTCTGGGAATGGAGGAGGAGGAGTTTGGATTTCTATCCCCCTTTCTCTCCTGTAGGAGACTCAAAGGGGCTTACAATCTCCTTGCCCTTCCCCCCTCACAACAAACACCCTGTGAGGTGGGTGGGGCTGAAAGAGCTCCGAGAAGCTGTGACTAGCCCAAGGTCACCCAGCTGGTGTGTGTGGGAGTGTACAGGCTAATCTGAATTCCCCAGATAAGCCTCCACAGCTCAGGTGGCAGAGTGGAGAATCAAACCCGGTTCCTCCAGATTAGATACACAAGCTCTTAACCTCCTACGCCACTGCTGCTCCTCAACTTGATTTTGGGTAACTGCCAAGCCCAGATGGGTGGATGTGAGAATCATGTGGGGAGCCTGAAGTGCCACTTGATTGCCCGCCTCCTCCGGTAGGCAGGAGAGAGCATCAGCTAATTTGTTGGTTTTGCACGGGAAGAAATTAACAGTAAAATGAAAGTGGGTAAAGAAGTCCACTCATCAGAGCTGCTTGGCCAATAAATGGCCAGGAGTACAATGGGACACCACACCAAATTCTTATGGTCAGTCCAAACTTCAAAAGGGTGTTCCGCTCCCTCCAACCAATGTCTCCAAATGGAAAGAGCAGTTTTTATTGCACACGTTTCTTTATCACCAACAGTCCAATTAAGTTCAGCAATAGTAAACTTCTTGGATAGGTAGGCACAGGGATACAAACGTCCATCAGGTGCCTTTTGCAACAGACAGCCCCAAGAGCTTTGTCAGAAGCGTCAACATGTATGATGAACAGTAAGGAGGGATCAGGATGGCGTAAAATTGGTTCGGAAGTAAAAGCAGTTTTGAGTGTTTGGAAAGCCTTTTGGCAAGCCAGAGTCCACTCTAAAGGAAAACCGGGACTGGAGACAAAGGGTCCTTTGCCTTTTGTACACAATAAATCAGTCAATGGCAGGGCCAATTCGGCAAAACCAGGAATGAAATCACAGTAGAAGTTGGCAAACCCCCAAAAGGATTGGAGTTGTTTGCAAGTGTGAGGTGGGGGCCAGGATAACACATCAGCCAATTTAGATGGATCCATTTCCAGCCCTGCTGCAGAAACACAGTAACCCAAAAAATCAAGTTGAGTTTGATGGAATTCACATTTGGATAACTTAACAAAAAGTGAATTCCGCAAAAGTCTCTGCAGTACCTCCCATACCAAAGCTATATGGGAAGCTTTGTCCTCGGAAAAGATGAGAACATCATCTAAGTACACAATAACACCCTTGAAAAGTAAATCGTCTAGAACTCCATAGATAAGGGCATTACGAGATATTCGTACTGGCCATAACAGGTATTAAATGATGTCAAATGTTCATAGCGCTCAGCAATCCGAATCTGATAATGAGCTTCCCGTAAATCCAGTTTGGTGAAAATACGGCCCATGCCTTAATTAGCAAGTAAGTCTTTAATGAGGGGCAATGGGCACTTATTAGTGGTGGATACCACATTCAGTCTTGTATAATCCGTGTAGAGTCTCAGAGACCCGTCCTTTTTTACAAATATTACAGTGGCAGTGAAACTGCTGCTGGCTTTCCTGATGAATCCACAGGCTAAGTTTTTTTGGTAAAAAGTCACATAAAGCAGCATCCTCCATAGGGCTCATGGGATAAAGGCAACCCTTGGGCATTTTGGAGTTCGATACCAGTTCAATGTTACAGTCCGTTTCACAATGGGGGGGGGGGCAGCACATTACATTTCCCTTCTAGAAAAACCTGTTGTAAATCCCGACAAGGCTCCGGTACAACAAGTATTTCCTCCAGTGCAGCAGCACAGTTGGCATAGCTTGAAGGTGGAGTAGGGGGTGTCCCCATGTGATTCCCACAAGGGGAATCAGTGAAAGTCACCATCTGCTGGGCCCACTGAATCTTGGGATCATGGTCCTTCAGCCATGACATACCCAGAATTACAGGGTATGTTGTCACATTGGCAATGATGAAACTACAGCATCCCCAATGTTCTGCACACTGCACCAACACCCCCATAGTTCGGGTATTAATTGGGGGTCCTCCCATTGGACGCCCATCCATTTGATTAAAGGAGAAGGGCTGCTGGAGGGGTACAGGCTCAAGTCCAAGACCCTCCACTACACTGGGGTGCATTAAACAATGTGAGCAACCCGAGTCAACTAGGGCTTGCACCAGCATGCTCATGCCTCAGGGCCCATTAAGCAAAATTAACAGCAGAATAAGGGGATCACTCACCCATCCTGTGGCATCCTGGGCAGTTTCTTGGGTGGCTTTTGCAAAATTTTTATAATCCTCAGGGGAACATTTGTAATCCGGCTCTGCGGTCAGAGCAAGACGAACTGCTCCTGTCTTCAGCTTGGCACCCTTTGCTCCCGATATGGGTGGTTGTGGCTTCAGTGGTTGCTTCGCAGGGCAGGAGGCAGCCAGATGACCCTCAGCCCCACAGTAAAGGCACAAGCCAAGGCACAAGAGACGGGCATTTTCAGACTCAGAGATCTGTTGATGGGGCGGACATTTACAGGATGGTTCTGTGCCTGCAGCACCTCCACGATGGACTGGGGCAGATTTAGTTGTCAGAACATTGGCTTCTTGCATGCGCACCTCAGATAGACCAGCCAGAACAATCCATTCCATGAAAGTATTGGGATTATCCTGCATCAACGCCCACTTCAACAACTCAGGATGGAGGGCTTGTTTGAAGGCATAGACCTTCACTGGGTCATCCCAATCTGGAATCTTGGTCATGGTACGAAATTTTTCCACGAATTCCACATAGGGGGATTCCACAAATTCTACGCATTTGCATGAGTTCCTTTTTTGCCTGTTCTTCGATGAAAGGGCTTTCAAAACATCATCTTAAAGCCATCATAAATTCTTGAAAATTACATCGTTCCACAGCCCCTCATTGGAATAGGCCCACGTGCCACTCGGCGGCAGCTTCATCCAGCATGGCCCCCACCTCATACACCCACTCAGTATCACTGCGATACTGCTGATCACATTGTTGCATATGAGCATTGACCTGCACCAGGAATGCTGGCAGCCATTCCTGAGCACCATCAAAACATACATTGAGTCTTGTATGGGGCATATAGGGTGGTGGGGGTCCATACGGGTAATATTGCATTGGTGGTCCTCCTGAAGGGACAGCTGGTCCAGGCAGCAGTGGTGCTTGAGCAGGGAGCAGGGGGACACCTCCTCCCACAGGCACCTGAGCTTCTGCCCCTGGCTGCACTGCCTACGCACGCTGAGCTTGTTGGGCAGCTGGTGCTGGAATGTTTTGTTGGGTGAGTTGCGCGGGCTGGTCTTGTTGCTCTGGTTGTGTGAGCTGGCCATTTGGTGGCCACTGTAGAGCCAGGGCCTGTGCAATACGGGCATTCTCCCTGGAATCTCGAGCATTATCTGCCAATCGACCAACAGCCACATGCAAATTCTCCATGTCCCGCTCCATCAGTTGCATGGCGGTATTCCATCTGTTTCATGTCCCATGCTATTTCTCAGGAACAGATCAGTCTCCACATCTCAGCCTCGTGTGCAGCAGCCCCTTCTGATGGCAGAGATCCAGTCATACCACTCCTGAGGAGCGGGGCAGAAGCCCACCCCAGACCACCTGTGCTCCCTCTGGGATCCAATAACAGCAACTCAAATCCACTGGTAGCCTGTTTGTGGTATACAGTCACTCCGCAGTCTTCCTGCGATGGAGCTGTGAGGAATTCCCCAACACCTTTGGCCAGCTCTTCCTCGGCAATCAGAGTAGAAGCAGACTCTCTGGAAGCCCCTGCACTGAGGTAGGGGTCCACTCCTGAAAGATCTGTAAGGTCCAATTGTCCCGAGCGATCTGCCTGGCCCAATTTCCAAAAGTCGAAGGTGGGCTCCCCCTCGATCAACTCTTTCACTGACTACTCCATTGATGGATCAAAGGAAGACCCATGTAATCCTTGAAGAAATGCAACTTCAAGAGATGAAACATGTGCAACTTCAGCCACTGATGGGAGCATGAAGTTCAGCACAAGATAAACAGTCTTGGAGGACATCATTGATGAGGCTCATGAAAACCCCAAGAGCTCCGCTGAATTTATGGCAGATGCAATGCTGGTCTTAGGTGGGCAATGATGTGTTCAGATATACATTTATCACTCCTGTTCTCCAAAAAATCCTGGGAAGATTGAAGGAATTATATACCTTCCTTTCTTCTAGAAGACTTTGAATTTGAAACCTCATATAGAGTTGGCCAATTCTGTGCAGCTGGTATTTAGTGGGCTGAATACATGGAAAATAAACAGAACTAAAAAATACAGTTTGATCCCCAGGATATTGAAAAAGGATGAATCAATTTGAGAAAACTATAGAACAACCCACTTTGTTTAATTACTATTTTGATGGTTGAATACTTCTTTTCTCCTGAATGGGGATCTAGAAAAGCTTCTATCATTTTCCCCTCTGTTTTATTCTCACAACAGGAAGGTGACTGACTGGTTCCAGGTCACTCAGTGATCTTCCATGGCACAGTCAGGATTCAGCCTTGGGTCTCCTAGAATCCATCACTCCAAATGTTTTCTTTGTCTTTCTGGAAGTATGTTCCATTGAAGCAAGGTGAACTCTCCATAACTGGTCCTTTCAGCACAAACCTTTGAAAACCTTTTGAGGTGGGAAATAAAATGTTTCCCCTGTGGAGTTCCACAACTTTTTAATGAAAACATTTCATTTTCAGTCTGGAAACGTTTTATCTGAAAACTCTTTTACAACAATTCTTTTATGTGAAACATTTTCAAATTGTCTTCCCTTGCTGTGCAGGCACATTTTAAGTTTTTATCTTTCCTGCTGCATTTTCCACGTCTCTGTTCCATTCCTAAACTTGATCCCATTTTATTGCATCCATGAGCTCGACCCTCACCTCTTTATTTTGTCAGTTCTGTATTTTTAAAGCATTGATTACACACAATGCTTTTTCGAAGAAATAGCAGCAACCAACTCAGCGGGGGCAGCCATTGCGGCTGTGGTGAGCAGAATAGGCAAATGGTGGTTGCATGCAAGGTGCAATGCTTGGCAAAGGCTTGCAAGGATCTGCAATGATTGGCTCCCAGCCATAAAGGCGGGAGGAGCAAGGGTATATAAGGCGCCACACCCTGAGCTTGGCCTTCTTGGCGTTGCTTCGTCAAGCGAGTTTCGGGAGCAGGGCCAAGGAGAGGCTGGACTTTCGGTCTTCAGACACTGATTAAAGGGTGTGATCCCAGTGAGGGGAGCCAGCCATATTGCAGGGGTAGTCGGAGCAATTAACCAACAACCCAATCCCCCTAACCCCAACCCCCCTACCCCCTCTGTACCTCGTTCAAGGGCCCGTGGCTGCGGGAAGCAGAACAAGCAATGCCTCCTAAGCGGAGCAAGAGCAGGGAGCTGCCCCCTGGGAACTGGTCCCCCTTGGGCCGGGGTAGGCCTCTGCTGAACAGGGTGAGGGCCCAGACAGGCCCAGGGGAGGAGGAGCTGGACCCGGTAGTGGGCAGGCTCAGTGCTACTGCCGGAGGCAAGGCTGCATGGAGCGCAGCGAGTCTATCCCTGTCCCCTATCGGCAGGGGGATTAGATCCAGCCTAATGGCATGTGCTTCTGCGGCAGCGGAGCACGTTCAGTTCCCGGAGCAGCAGCCCAGCACTTCTATGGGTGCGGCAGCTGTGGAACTCTGGCCTAGCAGCAGCCTGATGAGGAATTTGGCAGACACTTTAATGCACCTTTCCCAGGCCCTGGGGGGGGGCATCGTCGGCACTCAGTCCCCCGTCGGGGGCAGTAGATTTGGGCAACATGGGTTCGCCAGCAGCAACTTCGCTGGCAGAACAGGGCACGATGGGCTTCCTGGCTCCCACGCACCAACTTTCACCGCCAAGGAGCTCTTCGACATCAGTCGATGCCTCAATGGGAACCATGGAGCGTGAAGAGTGCCCGAGGAAGTGATCTTCGCGGCGCTCCCAGTTGTCCTGGCGGTCACCCAGCTCTTCCACCTCTAGTGAGTCCTCAGAGGATGACAAAATGCAGGTGTCCGGGGAGTTCTGGTTTCAAGGGGAGAAGGTGCCTTCTCTCCCCACCTGACTTGCAAAACGTAGACGTGTAGGCAGCCAGGAGTTTCCCACTATAGGAGCGGCTTGTGATGATGCTGGGAATCCTCCTGGGTCCCACTTGCCCAGGAAGCCCAGGGAGCGAGCCTTAGATGGCTACTATACAGATATATTCCATTGCCTGCGACAAGAGGGTGAGCAGGGGCTGGCAGGTGGAAAAGCTGATAGGAAGAAGGAGGACTGATAATTGGCTGAGGGGTTACAGCAAATACCTGGCCTTGATTGCAGCTGCTTACCCCTTAAGGGCATGGCACCTCGTTGCCCACATGACCCATGTTCTGAGGGCCTGTGTGCTGGCGGGCGAGGCAGCTGCCATGGCATATGATGAGGCAGTAAGAAAAAACGCCTCTCACAAGAGCTGCTTTAGATGGGATCTCATCCATGACCTGACATGAATGGTGGTGCTCCACCCATCCATAAAAGGGGCCAATGACAGCACAACAGAAGAGGCAATGCAGAAGGGTGCCACCTCAGGAAAAGTTCCAGCAAAAAAGACATGCTGGGACTTCAATAGGGGCTCATGCCAGTGGCCCAGGTGCAAATATGATCACACTCCAATTGTGCAGGCCTGCACACTAGGGTGCAGTGCACGAGGGCTCCCCCTTGGCAGCCCTTTCGCCAGGGCCGGAACCCTGGCTCCGGCCAATCTCATAAAGACAGCAGCAGCCAGGGAGGTGCAGTTGCTACCCAGAAGAACTGAGCCCCCTCTTTCTTTGCAAACTCTAGCCCCTTTGCCCATTCATTTGCCCACGCTTTGCCAATGGTTAGAGCATTATCCTGACAAGGCAGGGGCCGAGTTGTTGAAAGAAGGTTTCTCATCAGGCTTTTGAATCCCTTATACAGGCCCGAGAAAAGCCTATTTCGCCCCCAACCTGAAATCGGTTGAGGAATACCCCGCGGTGGTGGCTGAGAAGCTAAGCAAGGAAGTTTAGGTGGGTAGGATAGCCGGCCCATTCAGCAGCCCGCCACTGGAGACCTTACGGGTTTTGCCCATGGGCATAGTGCCCAAGAAGGCTCCAGGTGAATATCGGTTAATTCAACACCTCTCTTACCCCCGGGGCGATTCAGTAAATGCCTTCATTGACCCGAAAAAATGCTATGTGCGCTATGCCACGTTGGACGAGGCCATAGATCTTATTAGGACAGCTGGCCCCAGGGCGGAGCTGGCAAAATGTAATATTCAATCAGCCCTCCGGCTCCTGCCAATTGCTACGGAGGACTTTGAGCTGTTAGGAATTTACTTCCAGGGCTCCTGGTATGCAGACAAAGCGATGGACATGGGCTGCGCCATCGCCTGTTCAGCGTTTGAGGCGTTCAGCTCCTTCCTAGAGTGGGCATTTAAGCAGAGGGTGCCCTCTGGCCTGGTTACCCATTACTTAGATGACTTCTTCTTTATTGGATGGCAGGGGACCAGGGAATGCTGGGTGGCCTTGGGTGCCTTTCAGGCTCTGGCCATGGAGCTGGGGGTGCCTCTGGCCCACAAGAAGACAGAGGGGCCTGATACCCTTCTTAGCTATTTGGGCATACAACTAGATACCTTGCAGGGCACATCCTCCCTTCCCCGGGAGAAGCTCACGACGTTGGGAAGCATCATAGCTACAGCTTTATCCCTCAAAAAATGCAGGCTCCACTTCCTACAGTCCTTATTGAGCCACTTGAACTTTGCATGTAGGGTGGTTTCCCCGGGCAGAGCCTTCTGTGCCTGACTGGCCAGATCCCTTTCCAGGGCCTTGGCCCCACATCACAGAATCAGAATTACCAAGGGCATGAAGGCAGACCTGAGGGTGTGGCAGGAGTTCCTGTCCCACTTCAACAGCATTTCCCTGTGGCAGTCATCGCTGGAACCAGGCTCAGACCTCCAGGTGCATTCTGATGCAGTGGGGGGGGGGAAGGTTTTGGTTTCTATTTTCAGGGGAAATGGGTCTGGGGCCTTTGGCCCGCAGCATGGTACACAAAGGGCATCACCAGGGACTTAACATTCTTGGAACTTTTTCCCATCCTGGTGGCAGTGCACTTATGGCATGGCAGGTTTCAGAATAAGCAAGTTTTGTTTTGGTGTGATAACCAGGCGGTGGTCAGGGTGGTCAACCAACAATCCAGCAAATCCGAGTGGGTCATGCGGTTGGTGAGGGAGCTGGTGCTCGCCTGTCTGGTGCACAACATTTCATTTAAGGCAGCTTTCATACCAGGCTTGAATAACGAAATTGCCGATGCTCTCTCTCGCCGGCAGGTGGATCGCTTCAGGCGCCTGGCCCCAGGGGCGGAGAGGCACCCAGAGACCGTGCCGGTGGCCCATTGGAACCTTGGCAGTGGATCGTGATCACAGGTGTATTGCGTTCATTAGCTCCGGCCCCCCTCCGCCTGTATGACAGGGCCGTGTGGGCCCTCCAAATTTATGCTGAGTCCACCGGCCGATCCATCCTTCTGCGGGTTGATGCAGGCTTGCTTTTAGAATATCTAGTACACCTACACAGGCAGGGGCTATACCCCCCGCACCATCGGGGTCCAGTTAGCTGGAATCGCATTCTATTGCCGGCTATCCGACTTCCATGATGTAACATCATCCTTCGTCGTCCCGCAGGTTGCTGGCTGGCTGGCGCCACTCAGAGCCCAACCAGAGGGACTTGAGACGCCCAATTACTAAGGAAGTGCTGCGTGCCATCACCGGGGCACTGCACAGGGTCTGCTCTGCGGATTATGAGATATTGCTGTTCGCAGCGGCTTTTCATGTGGCTCACCATGGGGCTTTTAGGCCCAGTGAGCTGGTATCCCCATCTCGGGTGAGGCGGCCCGGCAGGGTACTGCAGGTCCACCACCTAGTAGTGGCAGGGGATTGCGTGCATGCATGGCTCGCCCACTCCAAAACGGACCAGCTAGGGAGGGGCACCTGGGTTACCATGCCGGCCCTCCCAGGTGATATCATTTGCCCCCTGGCTTCCCTGGCGGCTTGGCTCCCCCATAGACCTGTGCAAGGGGGGATGCTTTTCATCCACAGGGACGGTTCCCCCTTGACCAGATATCAGATGGTGGCAGTGTTATGTAGGTGCTTAGCCCAGCTGAGGCTGCCAGCCAGGGAATTTGGACTCCACTCTTTTCAGATAGGTGCAGCCACTTCGGCGGCACAGGAGGGCAGAGCCCCAGAGGAGATTCGGGCCGTAGGCAGATGGCGCTTGGGTGCCTTTAGGGCCTACGTCTGTCCTCATTTGTCTTGTTGATTCTTCACTTGCAGTGTCACCAGCAGCACCATAAACCACTGCCCAGTGGGTGTGGATCCTGTGGCACAGCTTGGTCGACAGAGCCTACCGCTACGCATCTTCTTCTGGCTGGGGAGCGGACCTAGGCTTGGACCCAGCAGTGGCAATTTTCTGGAAGGGCCAGAGCGGCATGCTCTGGGGTGAGCTCCAGTATACAATCTGCAACTGTGTTTTTCACGGTGGCCGCCCAGACGTGTTAGTGGTGCATCTTGGTGAGAATGACGTGCTGACTACGTCAGGTTTGCAGCTGATGTGGAAGGTTGATGGCACCCTGAAGCAACTCCACCACCGGCTCCCTGAGACCATCCTGGTTTGGTCGCGGCTCTTGCAGAGGATGCAGTGGCGTGATGCTGAGAGGCCCAATAAGGTGGATCGGGCCAGGCGCAAGGTGGACAAGGCGACGGCCAGGCTGGTCTTGTCTTTGGGTGGTGCTGTGGCGGACCACCCAGACATCAAGCACGAGTACGACGCATTATATTTGCCGGACGGTGTCCACCTTTCTGAATGGGGGATGGATCTCTGGTTTCAGTCCATCAGGCACACCCTTCTCCAAATTGCTCAGGCTTGAGAAGCTGGGGCAGGAGCTGCAGGGGGTCAGCTCGTGGTGGGTTGACAACGGGAGTCGCAACATCTGGGGGAGAAGCCAAGCCAGGCAACCAGTCTTCTCCATGCTTGTGCCCTGCAAAGGGCTGGAGTGTGTGGCGGGCCAGTAGGCAAGCCGGTAGGCTTAGCCAGTGCCCGACACCCCAGCAAAGGGGAGGACAGCGGGCCGGTAGGAAAGCCAGTAGGCTTTGCTAGTGCCCGCTTCCCCAAGCAGCAGGAAGGGTTGAAGCCGGGGGTTCGCCCCTGGAGCTCCCAGCTTCCTGCAGGTGGCCCCAATAGGAATTGAGGAATGCTTGATGTTGTGACCCATTTGTTGCCCAGCTTCTGTGTAAATAGTTATTGTTAATAATTAATAAATTGGGCTGCGGCCCAATCCATTTCCCAAGCTTGTCGTTGTTATGTGATGTTTTGCCGGAGAAGGGTCTCACCATCTGCCCGCAATTGATTACACACAGCAGCAGAGAATCTCTGCATCAAGTCTTCAAAGCATCAATTCTAGAAATAGCCAAAAAAGAGAGCGAAAACCCTCACGGTGGCTATGGAATATTTTGAGGGGGTGAGAGCAATTAAATGGTTGTGGCGGGGGGGCATTTTGCAAATGTTCTGCAAATGTTTTAGGTGACTTGTGCAGAAAGGGTCACAGTCAAGGGTTGATTCCCCACTGGCAATTAATCTCGTGGTACTTACACGAAAAAACCAGGTTTCAGGAATGCCTCCCCACTCCTTGAGCGACAAATAGGGTTTCTTACTGTTTCTGGCACTCGTTTCCTCCCCTGTTCTGCATCCTGGCTGTACCTGCTTGAAAGTACAAGTTTTTCTTTTACCACAGTTTTTCCCAGTCTTGAGGGGAGGAACGTGGGATTAATCTTTAATTAAAATTCCTTTGTTGCTCTGGAGGCTTCCACTGCTGTGCAAAACTCCTCCATAGCAGAAATGGGGCCAGTTTTCCCTCCTCACCACTCTGGTCCATCCCACCAATGGACAGGTGCTGGGTGTAAGGAATCAGTACAGTCCAGACCAATAGTAACCGTAACAGTTCATTTATTGGTAGGCAATCATGATCTTCTACAGACAATGCAAAATCTGACCAGACTTCCCCCAGCTGCCTCTTTTATGGGCGAAACCTTTCCCGCGAAAATCCAAAACCAAAACAAGCCAAGTCTCCCATCCCACTGTTCCCACCAAGATAGAGATTCACACAGAACAGAACAGATGGCAAGCACGCAGCTATGTTGAGACAGAGATAAAGACTGACCTGGGCACAATGCCCAGAGGAAGGAATGTAGACTCAAGGTTAACTTCAGACTTGTCAAGAAACCAGAGCAACCTTACACTCTGCCTCCCCAGTGGAAACCCCTTCTCCTCCAGGTTTGTGAGGGAAAGCCTTATGAAAAGCAGCAACAAGTTGGGGGGCCAACACATTTTCTGAATACACCCACTGGTTGTGACAGGAGGGGTACCCCACTCACAACACTAAATATTGCAATCTTTTGCGAAGCAAGCGAGAATCCAAAACAGCATCAATTTTGTAGTGCTTCTCTGGAGGGCCGTGCCAAGCATCGGAATCTGGAGCCCACTTGAGCAAACTGGAATGAAAAACAGGATGAATGTTGCTTAACGAGTTAGGCAGTTCAAGGCGGGCAGTAACGTTATTGATTACTAGTGTAATCTGAAACGGCCCTATGAATTTCTTGCCAAGTTTCGAGTAGCGATGGACGTCTCTAAGATTCTTTGTGGACAGATAGACCCACTCGCCCACCCTTAATGGGAAGTCAGATCGATGCCGATCTGCCTGCTGTTTCTGAGATTCCTATGCTTGAGTGAGAGCAGTTGTAACCAATTTCCAGCCCTCCGCCAATGTTTGAATCCAGGAATTAAACTCCGGAGGGTGGAGTGGCTGTTCGGTGAGAAGGGGGAACGGGGGAAATACTTGCCCCATAGCCACCTCAAAAGGAGACTTGCCGGAACTACTGTGCAAGGCATTATTATAAGCATATTCGGCAAAGGGCAACAGATCTACCCAATTATCCTGATGATAGTTGGTGTAGCAACGTAGGTACGGCTCCAACGTTCTGTTGGTCCGTTCCGACTGACAGTCACTTTGAACGTGGTAGGGGGTTGCGATTGCCGGAGTGGTCCCTAACAGGTTCAGAAAGGCTTTCCAAAACTTAGAGATGAACTGGGGGCCGCGGTCTGAAATTACTTTGAGCGGAGCGGAGTGCAAATGGTAGATGTGCTGCAGAAACAGTTTGGCTAGCTTCGGAGCAGACGGAATGGTGGCGCATGGAATAAAATGCGCCTGTTTAGAAAACAAGTCCACCACTACCCAAAGTACGGGGTTGCCATGGCTTTCAGGGAGATCTGTAATAAAGTCCATGGAAATAACCTGCCAAGGTTGGGATGCCAACTGAATTGGTTGCAATAACCCATGAGGCTTGCCCACGATGGGTTTTGCTTCAGCACAGACAGGACAGCCTTTAACATACGCCTCAATGTCTTTGCGCATGGTGCGCCACCAGAATTGCCGGGGCAAGAGATGGAGAGTTTTTAGGAAACCAAAATGTCCCGCCTGCTTGGCATCATGACCAGCCAGCAGCACTTCCTTACGGAGCGAGGGAGGGACGAACCAACATTCTCCCCTACGCCAAACCCACTCCTTGAGATGAAGCAATGCATCTGCATCCTCCAAGGGAATGGGTTGCCGTCTTGCAAGCGTAGCAAAAAGGGCGTGACGATATTGGGGCCAGAATGCGGGGTTGAAGGTGTTACAGAGGGTGGATCAGCTTTTGCTTGGGATCTGGTCACGGCCAACCCCAACTGTGATGGAGACAAGACGGTGCGTGGCACAGATCGCAGAGACGGCTCCGCCCCCTTAGGAAGGCGGGACAGGGCGTCCACTAACTTGTTACTGTTCCCTGGAAAAAATGGATGGTGAAATTGAACCTAGAGAAGAAATCCGCCCAGCGTAATTGTTTGGCGGACATTTTGGTCGGGGTTGACAATGCTGAGAGGTTCTTATGATCCGACCAAACTTGAAAAGGGTGCAGCGCCCCTTCTAGCCAATGTCTCCAAGTACTAAGGGCTTCTTTAATAGCGGCAGTTTCTTTATCGCCCACAGTCCAGTTCAATTCCGGTCCTGACAGTTTTTTAGACAAATAAGCACACGGTGTGAGTTTATTATCTTTATTTTTCTGCAACAGGGTTGCTCCTAAAGCTTTGTCCGAAGCATCCACATGAACCACAAAGGGAAGAGTGGGGTTAGGGTGTTTCAGGACAGGCTCGGTTGTGAAAGCCATTTTCAGCTGTTGAAACGAGAGCTGGCAGGAGGGAGTCCAATGCAAGGGGGCCCCTGGTTTCATGGCTAACGGCCCACAACCCTGGTGTGCAGGAGATCAGTGAGAGGCAAGGCCAGCTCTGCAAATTGGGAAATAAAATCACGGTAGAAATTGGCAAAGCCTAAAAAGGATTGCAGTTCCCGACGTGTAGTGGGCACCTGCCAATTGACAACAGCCGACATTTTATTCGGATCCATTTCCAAACCCTCAGCAGAGATCCGATATCCTAAGTAATCCATTTTTAGCTGATGGAAAGTTTAACAAATAAGGAATTATCGAGGAGACGTTGTAATACAGTTCTAACCATCTTGACGTGCTCCTCCTCCGTTTCCGAGTATATGAGAACATCATCTAAATATACTACGACTCCTTTAAATAATAGATCTTGCAGCACCTCATTGATAAGTGACATGAAAGCCCCCGGAGCTCCGTTTAACCCGAAGGGCATTACAAGATATTCATATTGGCCAAACTTAGTGTTGAAAGCAGTGAGATGTTCATAGCCGTCAGCTATGCGTACCCGATAGTAAGCTTCTCTCAAATCCAGTTTTGTAAAGATACGCCTGGATCCGAGCACATCCAAAAGATCCTTGATGAGGGGCAGAGGATATTTATTGGAAACTGAAACGGCGTTTAAACCTCTATAGTCTGTACACAAACGAAGAGAACCGTCTGTTTTCTTCACAAACAATACTGGTGCTGTATAAATGCTTTTGGTGGCCCTCCGAATGAAGCCTCGAGCCAAGTTTTTGTCTAAGAAGGCTCGCAGTTCCTTCTCTTCGGAGGGACTCATCCGGTAAATTCTGCCCTTGGGCAGCTTGGCCCCCGGAACAAGGGTGATCTTACAATCAGTGTCTCTATGGGGCGGCAATTGATCACACTCCCCTTCCTCAAAAACTTTGGCCAAATCCCAATAGTCTTTCGGAACCCCAGGTAATTCGGGAGGGGGTGCCACCTCCATCATCGCAGAGGCGAGTGGTTCAATGGGAGGTTCTCCCTCATGCATATGATCTCCACAGGGTGGATCCGTGAAACGGATTATGCGTTCGCTCCACTTGATGGTGGGTTTGTGGGCCTCTAGCCATGACATTCCTAAAACTATGGGGTGCCGAGCCACCGGAGCTAGAATGAAGCAACGTCTTTCCCAATGTTCGGCACAACGAAGAAGTATAGGTTCAGTCCTGACACGGGCTGGGCCTTCCCCCCCAAGGGGGCTCCTGTCCATTTGAGTGAACGGGATAGGCTTGGCTAGAGGCACCCGGTTCAAACCCAATTGTTCAGCTACTTGGGGACGCATGAGGCAATGGGAGCAGCCCGAGTCCACAAGGGCACGGGCTAAAATGCGGGTATTCTTAATTGGGTTGGCCAGGGTGGTCATTACAGTAATGGGAGCACCCCCTTCACTCACCGCATCTGGAGCTGGGTTGAGTTCATCGGAAGGCGCAGAAGAAAACCCAACCACGTCTGTAGTTTCGTCTTCCAGATCCAACACATCTGGGTCTTCCTCCACCAAGGCTTGAGATGCTCCCTGGGGGGCTTTACCTCCCGATTTGCGTGGAGGTTTGGCAGCTGGCTTGTGTGTAGAACCCGCTCCTTGTGGCTTGGTTTTCTTCGAGCAATTGGCAGCCATGTGACCGGCTTCCCCGCAATAGAGACAGAGACCCAGGCGTCGACGACACTCAGAGATGGTTTCGGGGACGGATGTTCCGCTAGCCGCCTTCTTGGCTGGGGCACTGGGTGGCTTTGGTGGCTGGGTTTTGGCTGATTCACTGCCGGAGCGTAGAAGGTGCGTTGCGATCTGGCCTCCCACTTCAATCCATCCAGCCACCGTGCGCGGTTCTTGATGCAAAACAGCCCACTCACGGATTTTGGGATCAATGCCTTCGAAGAAATACTCGCATTTCATACGATCAGGCCAATCCGTAATCTTGCTGGTGGCCGCCCGGAACTGACGAGCATATTCCGCGAAGGGACGGTTACCCTGTCTGATGGTTTTAAGGAGTTTCTTGGCTTTAGTGACTGCGTCTTTATCCTCAAAGTGCAACCGAAGTCCTTGCAGTAGCGCCGCCACAGAATTTAGTTCTTCAGCGTCCTGCTCGAACAATTTGACAAACCATTTGGCAGCATCACCATCCAACACGGACCCAATGTCTCTAACTTTCTCACGCTCGGAATGGTAGAGATCATCGAATTCCTGCATGTGAGCGTCCAGTAGGAGGATGAAGTAGGCCAACTTGGACGCTGAACCATCAAAACGAGCTGGTATGCGCTGTCTCAGATAGGCATGGCCAGGTACTGGAGCTGGAGGAGGCGCCGGCCTTACTGCGGGTGCTGGGATCAGAGCCGGTCGAGTACGTTGTTCCGGCCGCTGGGCAGCCGCGGCTGGTTGGCCGCGTAGCGGAGCAGGGTCTCCGGTCTGCATTACCCGACGGGGTTCTGCGTTCTGTCTGTAACGAGCTTCCAAATCCAGGAGTTCTCTCTCCCTGCGAGCCAATGCTGCCCGTTGTTGATCGATTTCTTGGCGATCACGAAGAAGCCGTTGTTGTTCAGCTCTTTGCAGTGCAGCATCCACTTCCCCTTGATCCCGAAGAGCCCAGAGAGTCAGTTTTTCCCGGGACAGCTCAAGTTTGGACTGCTCAGCAAGAAGACGTAACTCTCTCTCCTGTTTGTCTCGATCCTGTTGGAGTTGGCGGTAGAGAGTTTCCTTTCCCCTCTCTAACTCACCAGGAAGACTAAACATCCTGGGAAGAGTCGTGGGTTCGCTGCCACTCCTTTACCCGCTGCCATCTAATATTTTCCAGATCCTCGGCTTGATTTCCACTTTGGAGTCCGAGGTCCTCACGGCCACGCGGCTCTTCCTCTGCCACATCTTCGGATGAGTCAGAGGGATCCTCAGTTTCCTCCATTTCCAGTTCATCGGGAAACATCAGTTTGAGTCGAGATCCACGCCGCGGCTCTCCCAACTCACGCTTCCACATTGTTGCTATTGACTCAGCTCTGTCACCTGGCTGAGAACCAGTGAACTCCAAGGATTCACGTATCGGCATAGCGCGGTTGGCGATCTTAGGTCTTGCTCCGGTGCTCTGCCAATACTCCACAGGAGGGTGGTCTTCCAGATAACGATCCAGGAAATGTTCCAACGATTCAGCAGCCGTCCCATGAATCGTTGATAATCCAATCTCTTCAGTAACCTTGCACATTACTGGTTTGTAATCCACATGTTGGCGAGTGGTAATGTATCTTTCAGGTGGGGCACGATCCATACACATTCCACCACCGGGTTCCACAATCTCCCGCCGTGCCTCGAGGCATCCGGATGATATGGTGCGACGGGCCACCAGGGTAGCTTGGTCCACTTGTTCCTGCAGCGCTGCAGTGGTGCCAGGCTGCAAATCTCAAGCTGGGGTCTGGCAAGGGAGACTGTGAGACAGACTCCGAGGAATCCCTAGGGGCTGTGGACTCAGGGCAAAGCGAACCAGAACCCTCTTTGGGGGCTACCGGCTCTTCTTCGTATTCCGAATTCATCGGACCCTTGAATCCCAACTTCTGCATGTCAGAGACACCAGAGTTCAATCAGGAGGAAATTAATAGAAGAAGGTGAGATTTCGCATAATGTAAGGAATCAGTACAGTCCAGACCAATAGTAACCATAACAGTTCATTTATTGGTAGGCAATCATGATCTTCTACAGACAATGCAAAATCTGACCAGACTTCCCCCCAGCCGCTGCTTTTACAGGCGAAACCTTTCCCACGAAAATCCAAAACCAAAACAACCCAAGTTTCCCATCCCACCGTTCCCACCAAGATAGAGATTCACACAGAACAGAAGCCAAAGATGGCAAGCACACAGCTATGTTGAGACAGAGATAAAGACTGACCCGGGCACAACACCCAGAGGAAGGAATGTAGACTCAAGGTTAACTTCAGACTTGTCAAGAAACCGAAGCAACCTTACACTGGGAAGCAGCCCCCTCCCCCTTGCAGTGAAAACAAAATTGGGGGAGAAACATTGGTTTTTAGAAAGGATGGAGAAACCTTTGGCAGAAAAGTGGCATGCGAAGGCACTGAGAATGGGAGGGTAGCAAGTCTCTCTCACACACAAGGATTTTAGATTTGCGTTTTAGATGGAAGGGGGTGGAGCATGGCAATCCCGTCACACACACAGGGATTTTAGACAGGGGCGGGAGGGTGCTGATTCTCAGCGCCTGTTTTGTGTTCAACTAAAATAGTAAAAGTAAATGGGCATAATTGGGCAAGATTCAGCCAATCCAAACGCAGGAAACAAAGGCTGACCGTGCATGCATGAAAGCGACTGTGAAAGAGCTCGTGCTGCTTAAGCGGTGCTTATGGGAAAGCTCCATTCGGGGCTTCCCTCACTGGCCCTGACTCAAGCGAAGGAAAGAGCCCGGCAGCAGTGGGGGAACTACAAGCAGGTGAGAAGCCCCGCAGCAGTTATGCTCCCCGGTGAAGCTATGGAGCAATTTCAACATGCAAAAGCAGCCCCTGACACAGGGGCCTTTTCCACATGAATTGTGTATAAAGTATTTTGCCACCAAATGTTACTTTCCCATTCCATTCCATCTCAAGCTAGCAATGAAAGTTAAGGAGAAGATGTCTGTGGTTAGGCAGGGGGCAGGCAAAATGGTGGATTGGCTCAGCTAAGGACACTTTGCAGCAGGAGAATCCTGGGTGTAGACCAGTGTCATACTGGGCCTAAATGGCACCCAAGGGCATGACCACCTCCCCACGCCCCCACCTCCCTCCCTGTGGCACCTCCCGTGCCCCACTTATGGGAGCCAACAGGGAAGCCGGGGGAGGCCAGGGCTTGAGGTGGTTTGGATGGGTGCTGCCACCACAGGCCGGCTCCTGGGCTCCTTGGCTAGCCTGTTCTGTGGAACCCGCCTGGGCCACCCACTGCTGAGTCCTGCCCCCTGGCCTCCCTGCAGGGCAGCTCCTGCCCTCTCCAGAGCAGGGAGGTCAGGGGTGGGGCTCGGTGGTGGGCAGCTCAAGCGCACATCAGATCATCACATGGGGGTGCTTTGGCACCCCCATGTGAAAAAATGGCATGCGCCGAGGGACATAGGATACCCCAAGTCCCCATTCATGGTACATCACTGGTGTAGACAAAAGGGGGGGGGGAGCAACTGTGAAGTAGCCACAGTAGTGCATAAAAAGCCTTTGTTTCAGTGAAAGATGAGTCCCTTTTTAGCCTTTTAACACCTTCCATGTGAGTTACAGAACTATCCAGCCAAGAGACCAAAATGCTGCAGGAATTTTCTGGCGCAGCTGTGAGTGTCTCATTTAAAAACCATCTTCCCATATTCATTTCTGTTTCCAAGAGGTGGACTCATGCTCTAAGTTCTTAAAGTTGAACTTTTTGTACATTAAACAATTGCTCTGTTTTCATCCCCCCGCCCCCCAGGAGTCTTTAGATCTCAGACAAGTTTTTTCCTTCTTTCCTGCAAACATAGGAGCAACCACTCTCTCCCCATGCTGAACGTGTGGACCACAGATTTGGTAGAACCTTGTTGCCTAGCACAGAAGGAATATGTGCTGCACCACTGTTTTCATTTACCTTGTCACACTCTTACAGGAATTTGAAAGCTCCACATTAAAAATGTTTCATGAAGTGTTCATAGTAACCCTCTGTAATTATAGCCCCCCCTGCCCCTGGCCAGTTAGGACTTGGTTTGATGTTAACACAGAAATGGCAGAAGGAAATGCCAGGGGTTGCTTCTGGCCCTGACTGCATTGTGTAACAAGCAATGGCAGGCTGATTATGGGTATCAAGGGCTTTCTGGTGCTTCATCCAGGGTACTCACATCCATTTACCTTTTCTGACAATTGCCAGCTTATTTTTAGAGGAGCAAAATGTACCAAAGAAGCTGCCCTCTAGTTTCATCACAATCCCATCTTCCTCTACACCTCATCACAATCTCATTAACGGTTCCATCCATGGTCCTGCCTGGGGGAATTCACATGCCTTACATCACAGCAGAAATATTTGTATGACACTGAAGATTTCTGCAGAAAAACATGACACTCCAGTGACTATAAAATTCCAGAGCTGGCATGCTAGGTGGTCTGTGCATACTATCTCTATTCTGTAGTCACTCTGTTGGTTACTGATCACTTTTCAGGTTCAATTCAAGGTGGTTGTTTTTTCCTACAAATACTTTCATGATCTAGGACTGCATATCTGCAGGACCACCTTTCTTTCTTTTTTGTATGTAATGAAAATTTATTTACGTTTTGTTTTTAAAGAACAGATCAGCAGTACATGTCTCCAGAGAGTCATTGGAGAAACCTGGCCAAAACAAATAAGTTTAAGCTAATGACTTCAGAACTTCAGAACTTTGATATGAAACCACCTTTCTTGAGGTCTTCTTGTTGTGAGGGGGGAAGGGCAAGAAGATTGTAAGCCCCTTTGAGTCTCCTGCAGGAGAAAAGGGGGGATATAAATCCAAACTCCTCCTCCTCCTCCTCCTCCCTCCCCTCCCTCCCCCCCCCTCCCTCCCTCCCCTCCTCCCTCCCTCCCTTCCCTCCCTCCCTTCCTCCCTCCCTCCCTCCTTCCTTCCTTCCCTCCCTCCCTCCTCCCTCCTTCCCCCTCCTCTCCTCCTCCTCCTTCCCTCCCTCTTCCTCTCCTCCTTCCTTCCTTCCTTCCTTCCTTCCTTCCTTCCTCCTCCTTCCTTCCTTCCTTCCTTCCTTCCTTCCTTCTCCTTCCTTCTCCTTCCTTCCTTCCTTCCTTCCTTCTTCTTCTTCTTCTTCTTCTTCTTCTTCTTCTTCTTCTTCTTCTTCTTCTTCTTCTTCTTCTGAGATGGCTTTGCTCACCTGGGCAAAGTATTCTGAAGGTGCCAGGCAAAGCTGCAGAACGGCAAGACAGACAGCTACCGATTTCAAAGTATTCTCTTTTTAAAATTCATTTTTATTAATTTTAACAAATACAGTCTAATTAATAATGAAACATTATCACAACACAGGCATACAAAAAAGAATATCTGATTACACATTTACACAAAAAACAAAAACTAATTAAATTGTTAAGAATTCCAACGTATTCTCTGTGGCAGCTCCCTGAAAGGTCAGGGTGACCTTACATTATTCCACAGCACATGTGTTCTGGAGGGCCTTTTCATAATGGAATGGGAAAGGTAGGAAAAAAAATGAGTAAAGAAGGCAACAATCCTATGTATACTTCCTTGGAAGTCCCATTGAACAACATGACTCAATGTCCCATTCCATGTATAGGATCTGTAACTGGATTCGTGTCCCATATCTATGCAATATGTAGTTGAGTTGGCAGATCTCAGTCCGATTATACTTGCAGAATTTGGAACTGGGGTCAGTTGCAGAAGATATCCTGAGTCTAGAAAGTCCTTGAGACGGGTGGAACAGGTGCCTCTTGGTTAAGACATCTCAAGCAGGAGGGCAGGCCAAAAGTTCTGAGAAGTTTTGGGAGAGGATCTGGAGAGCTTCTGGCAGCCAGCAAAGAATGTCCTGACCCAGAGGAAGCAATGGCAGGTCCCTCACATCTCAGTTGCAGGGATGTGCACAGACTGCTTTGGTTCAGATCTGAGAAATGCGAGGGTGTGTGTGTGTAATGGTAATTGGGAGCCAGACTGGTGAAGTGGATAAGAGCAGTGGACTGTAATCTAGTGAACGGGATTTGTTTCCCTGCTCCTCCACTAGCAGTCTGCTGGGTGACCATGGGCCAGTCACAATTTGTTCAGAACTCTTTTGGCCCCACCTACCGCATAAGGTGTCTGTTGTGGGGAAAGGGTTTGCAAGCTGCTTTGAGACTCCTTAAAAGTAGAGGGTAATGGGTGTATAACAACTCTTTTTCTTCTAAAACAATTTTTTACAATTACAGGTTCAACTCAAACTTCGATGAATCAAGATGAATTTTTTTAAGAGGAGGGGAGAAACGGTGGCTGTTGGGGTGGGTTCACAAACTGAGACCCCACATTGATGCCCTGCACTGCCTCTTGTCTTCTGCTCACTATCTCTGCACAATTGAAAGGGGACAGGAAATAGAAGGCTGGTGTGTACATTACAGCACCCCTGCTGGGGAGCCCAATTAGTTTTGATCTGAAACTCAGAGGTAATTTTGTTTGATCTGATTGAGGTCTGATATTGATCTATGTGAAGGACAAGAGGGCTTGCCCTGAGCCGAGGCCCTTTTCCCATTAACGTACTGAGAACAGGGTTCTTTATCCAGATACTCTCAAGCAGCTGAGTTTTTAAATTTTTATTAAAAAGAAAGAAAACAAACAAAAATCAGTCAGGTCTTTCTAGACAGTTCAAAGAAGAAAAAGCAATACATTGCAAGGCAAAATGAATGAATTGGATTGAAGGCATGAATTGAATGAATTCTGTAGAAAGTCTGAAAGTCTTCAGCATCATGTCAAAGCTTTACATAGTAAAGTCATAGTAAGGAGAGAGCATTCCTGGATATGCTAAATGACTGTGACTTAGAGCAGATGGTTGTGGAACCAACCAGGGGAGAGGTGATCCTAGATCTAATTCTATGTGGGACCCAGGACCTGGTGCAGGAAGTCAGTGTTGTTGAGCTGATAGGGTACAGCAACCACAATGCTGTCAGATTCAGTATCTCTGCATGCGAAGAAGTGACAACTACTTATGTAGTTACATTTGGCTTCAGAAAGGGAAATTTCTCAAAGATTAGGGGGATAGTGCTCAGGAAGCTGAAAGGGAAAAACAAGAGAGGCAAAACTGTCCAAAATGCTTATGGTTATTTAAAAACACAGTAATAAAAGCTCAGCTGGAACATGTCCCGCAGGTTAGGAAAGGCAGCACCCAGTCCAAAAGAAAGCCACCATGGTTAACAAGGGAGGTTAAGGAAATTGTCAGAAAAAAGATGTCTTTTAGAAAATGGAAGTCCAGTTTGACTGATGAAGAATATGAGAGGGAACACAAGTGGTGGCAAAAGAGAAGCAAGTTAGCTGTAAGGGAGGCAAAAAAGGATTATGAGGAATGGATGGCAGAGAACATCAAGACCAGCAACAAACAGTTCTTCAAGTATATCAAAAGTAGGAAGCCAGCTAGGGAAGCAGTAGGCCCGTTAGATGACAAAGTAACAAAAGGTGTGCTAAAAGATGACAGGGAGATTGCAGAGAAGCTGAATGAATTCTTTGCATCTGTCTTCACCCAAGAGGAGGTGAGGAAAATTCCTGCACCTGAACCAAGCTTCTTAGGAGGCGAATCCAAGGAACTAGTGAAGATAGTGGTAGACAGGGAAGAAGTTCTGGCAGCCATTGATAAACTAAATGCTACCAAGTCCCCTGGCCCAGATTGCATTCACCCAAGAGTTCTTAAAGAGCTCAAGCATGAAATTGCTGATCTTCTCACTTTAATATGCAACTTATCCCTGAAATCAGGCTCCATCCCTGAAGATTGGAAGATGGCCAATGTCACACCAATCTTTAAGAAAGGATCTAGGGGGACCCAGGAAATTACAGGCCAGTCAGTTTGACATCTGTTCCTGGTAAATTAGTAGAATCTATCATTAAAGATAACATTACAAAACATGTAGAAAAGCAAGACCTGCTGAGAAAGAGTCAGCATGGCTTTTGCAGAGGCAAGTCCTGTCTTACAAACTTATTAGAGTTCTTTGAGGGAGTGAACAGGCATGTGGATAAGGGGGAACCAGTGGACATTGTCTACTTGGATTCCCAAAAAACCTTTGACAAAGTTCCTCACCAGAGACTCTTGAGAAAACTCAGCAATGAAGGAATAAGAGGGGATGTCCTCCTATGAATTAAAAACTGGTTGAGAAACAGAAAGCAAAGGGTGGGTGTAAAAGGGAAGTTCTCACAATGGAGAGATGCAGGGAGTGGTGTCCCCCATGAATTCATTTTGGGACCAGTGGTCTTAAACCTATTCATAAATGACCTGGAAGTAGAGGTGGATAGCATGGTGGTCAAGTTTGCACCCTACCAAATTATGTAGGGTGGTGAGAACCACAAAGGATTGCGAAGAGCTCCAAGCGGACCTTGATAAATTAGGTGAGTGGGCTAAGAAATGGCAAATGCAGTTCAATGTAGCAAAATGTAAAGTGATGCACATAGGGGCAAAAAATCCAAACTTCACATACATGCTACAGGGGTCAGTGCTATTAGTCACAGACCAGGAAAGGGATTTGGGCATCTTAGTTGATAGTTCCATGGAAATGTCAACTCAATGCATGGCAGCTGTGAAAAAGGCAAACTGTATGCTGGGGATAATTAGGAAAGGAGTTGATAATAAAATGGCAAAAATTGTCATGCAGTGGTGTGACTGCATGTGGTGCAGTGGTGCAACTGCTGGTCGCCACATCTCAAAAAGGATATTGAAGAGATAGAAAAAGTGCAGAGAAGGTCAACGAGGATGATTGAGGGACTGGAACACCTTCCTTATGAGGAGAGGCTGCAGCGTTTGGGACTCTTTAGTTTGGAGAGGAGATGTCTGAGGGGGGATATGATTGAAGTCTATAAAATTATGCATGGGGTAGAAAATGTTGTCAAAGATAAATTTCTCTCTCTTTCTCACAATACTAGAACCAGGGGGCATCCATTGAAAATGCTGGAGGGAAGAATTAGGATTAATAAAAGGAAACATTTCTTCACGCAACACGTGATTGGAATTTGGAATATGCTGCCACAGGAGGTTTGGACAGATTTGTGGAAGAGAAGACGATCTATGGCTACCAATCTTGATCCTTCTTGAACTAAGATTGCAAATGGCTTAGCAGATCAGGTATTCGGGAGCAGCAGCAGCAGCAGCAGCAGCAGCAGGTGCTTTCACATCCTGCATGTGAGCTCCCAAAGGCACCTGGTGGGCCACTGCAAGTAGCAGACTGCTGGACTAGATGGACTCTGGCCTGATCCAGCAGGCTCGTTCTTATATTCTTACAGCATCTTCTCCTCTAGTGCTCGAAGAGGGAGATGACCCCCACCTGAGAATTCTTGGTAATTGAGACCTATCTGTCCCAATTTAGGATGCGGCCTTGTAAAATCCAATTCCATTATATAAACACAAATACAGTTTACAACTTTAATGAAGGCCCCAAGGTTGTGTTGTTTTCAGCCTAGCAAGACCAAGTGTTTGCCATGCAAAATAAACGATCTCTAAGGCCTCTTCCGCACGGCCCATTTATGACAGCCTGGGGGCGCTTTAAAAAAAGGCTCTGTACGCTGCCGTTCGAGGCTGATAGATGCCAAGCTGCAATGCAGCAGCGGCGACCTGGATTCTTCTTCTTCCTCCCCCCAGGGTGGCGTCTTGTTGTTCTGCAACAACAACCCTTTAAAGGGTTGTTGTTGAGGAGTTGCGTCTTCCCTGCGGCACGGGTGCGAACCGGGCCACCGGGAAGACGCTTGTCTCCTTCGTTCCTGTTCCACTCATTGTACCTCCTCGCCGCTCTGGCGGAAGTTGCAGCCCCGCCCATTACCCGTCCTCTGACCTCCAGGGGCCGGAGGGCAGCGTATGCGGGGCTGCTACGCCAAGCAGGCTTAACAATTTGAGGAGGACACCGTGAGTGGGGCGGGGAGGGTGCAGAGGCGGCTCCGTGCAGAGCCGCCTGCCATCTGCCGGCCTCCCCTTCGCCTGCTCGCACCCTTGCGTGCGAGCAGGCTCCCACTGTAAGGAATGCCAATGAGGCAGAAATAAAAGGCTTTTGGTTGAAAGACCGTTTATTCAGACATCTTAGAAAGATCACACACACGGCATGACAGGAATGGGACTTCCCGCTAAAACTACAGGTTATAACATCCCCTGTCCCATCCCCCTCCCGGTGTCTCCAGCCCCATTCTCATGGGAACGGAATTCTCATCTTGCTCTATGAGATAAGCCCTCTAACAGTGTGGTTGCCGCAGATTCTGGCCCGCCGCCCGAGTCAAGGAATGCAGTCAAGGCCAAACGACTGTGAAGAGAATCAGCATTGCTGAGATCTTTACACCCACCCCCACGCCCGCAGAACTCCTGCCGGCGTGGGGGCGCCTCCTGGCCGTGCAGAAACGGCCTAAGTAAACTTAAAGGAATATATACACTTTCTTCACAATCTGTTACATTGAACACAAGTGAAGCTGTCCTTGGTCCATCAGTGCCTGTCTTGCCTGCACAAACTGGCAGTGGCTCTCTCCAGGGTCTTAGGGAGAGAAAGTACTTCACATCACTCCCTACTTGATTCTTGGAGATGCCAGGAATGGAACCTAGGATCTCTTGCATGCCAAGCAGATGCTCTCCCCACAATTATTCCGAATGGATATCCCAAATGTCTTGAGGCTCCGTGGTGATGCTTCAAAATTGGTTAATTCATCAATATTATTTACCTTTACATATTTTTTGTGGGACACATGGATACGCATTGAAGTTGAAATCCTTTTTCATTATTACTCTGTATCCCTTTTGATATTAATGTAAGATTATAGTGAATTAAACAAATAGTAACTTTGAGTAGTGGCTGTTGCTCTAGCTCTGACCTGAAATTTTATTATACCTCAATTCTTTGTAACATGGTTCCTTCCTGGCATCAGAGAGAGATTTGCCTGTCCAGGTGCCAGAATATCTGCTCATTCCGACACTTTTGTTATTCTAACAGGGCAATAAATACTTGAAGGCTTATCGAGCATTTCTTGGAACAAACATAATGACAAGTTTTCACTTCCTCCTTTCCTTTGGAAGGTTTCTTGTTTACTAGCTCCAGTGAGGAAGATGCCATTCCATCTGGCAGGAGGTGGAGTGAATTCTGTTTGGCTGTTGTATGTAATCAATATGTATCAATAGCTATATGTTAATCATGATGATGTCACCAATACTATAACTGTGCCACATTTTTTGTTTTGGATCACTGTCCAGGATTTCTCAGGAGACCAAAGGTGTATGGTCTCGGTCAACTGAATAGCAATCTGCTAGGGATCCCTGGCCTGATATACATCTGGCTGGCCTCAACCAGGGCTAGAGTGTTTTTTGTTAGATTTTGTTTAGAATTATGGATCTGCCCAGTAGTGTTTGTGAGTGCAGTTTATAGAAACTTCCCAAGAGATAAATGTAAAAGGTAAAGTATTGCTGATTTTTTCAATGAAGTGAGCAGAGTCCTTAATGTAATGTGTAGTCAGTCCAATATGGATTTGTAGTTGAGCAGCCAGGAATTTTCCCAAATCATATGTAGGGGATCCGATTGCACTCACAATGGGTCTGAGTGGAGTGGAGTCCTTGTGGATTTTTGGGAGTCCATAAAGTCTAGGAGAGTGAGCTTCAGGATTTGCAGAGACGCTTGCTTATAATTGGATCAATTGGAGGAATTCTTTTAATCAAGGTGTTGGTTTCTTTTTTCTGGTGATCTTGCTGGTTGGGTCCTGTTTTAGCTTTTTGTATGTTGTGGGGTCCAACAGTTGTCTGATTTTTTCTTTGTATTGTTCTGTTTTCATGATAACCGTGGCATTATCCTTGTCTGCTTGTAGAATGATGATTTCGAATCTGAATTGAGGTCTTTGATGGCTTTGTCGCTCTTTCCTTGTTACAGGTGTTACTGGAGGGAAGTTTTGCCTTCTCTCAGAATCCTTTGCTGTTTCCCCTCTCACTTCCTCCGCTTCTTTCCTCAGGGAGATGATATAAATCAGCTGATTCCCAGCATTAGCAATGATGTTTTCTACTGGAATTCTGGTGGTGGTAATAGCAAAGCTTCCTCCTTTGGCTAAGATGGCTACTTCGTCATCAGAGAGTTGCCTCCTCAGTCAGATTGATGATGGTTTGCAGATGTATCCAATCTAGGCTTCAACTGATGTTTTTGGCATTTGTGGAATTTTTGTTTCTGTCTTTTAGTGGTGCTTTGCCATGTCTTTCTCCATTTTACTGTAGGTGAAGTTGCTTCAATTTTATCTCCAGTCTTGGGGCACTCATCTTACCTGGCTGCGGCATATGGAGGAATAATAGCTCCTTGTCTAAGATTGCAAGTTCTTTGCGGGTCATGTGGATTCTCTCACGTAAAAGCATATGTTCTAGGCGGTTATAGATACGGTGAGCCTGTGGAGTTTTGAAAGTCCTTTTGGCTGTAAGAAATGATGGGATAGGCACTCCGTGTCTTTGCAGCGCAGGAAGAAAAGGTTAGAGAACACAGTAAGTGTGCTTTCCTGAGCCATAGTTTTTCCAATTTCTGTGTGTCTTGGAACAATTTCTCCCCATAGAGATGTTCAATGTATTGTCGTGTTGGCTTTCAATGGCCGGAATCCTCACTGGGGTGCTGTGTGGTTTCCGGCCAGTATGGCCATGTTCTAGCAGCATTCTCTCCTGACGTTTCATTTGCATCTGTATTGGCCTCTTCAGAGGATCTGATGCTGGGAAAGCAAGTGGAGTATATATCTGTTGGAGCGCCCAGGGTGGGTGGAGAAACCTTTGTCTGTGAGTAACAAAGAAGGTAAACCAGGTCAAAAGTTGAGGGCATCTGAATAGAAGTATCCCAGTCTTGTGCACTCATCTTTTGGCTGGTATTGATATGAAGAACTAATAACTCCCTGTCTAAGTTTGCAAGTTCTTTTATAATCGTGTGGATTCTCTCAATGAAAAAGCCGCGACGTTCGGGCGGTTATAGATGCAGTGAGCCTGTGGTGCTTTGAAAAGTCCTTTTGGCTGCAAGAAATGATGGGATAGTACCCGTGTCTCTGCAGCAAAAAGAAAGGTTAGAGAACACAGTAGGTGTGCTTCCCGGAGTTTCGTAGCTTTTCCAATTTTAAGCGTGTCTTGGAACAATTTCTCCCCATAGAGATGTTCACTGGAAGAAACAAGGCTTTCACGGCCGGAATCACTAGGCAGCTGTGTGGTTTCCAGGCTGTATACATAATTTAGTTATTAGGGAACCTCATGCTCTCCAGATAGCCCAGGAACTCCATATTTTATCAACAGCCTTCTACCAGCATGGCCAATTGGCCATGCTGGTAGGGGCTGATGGGAATTGTAGTTCCTGAACATCTGGAGAGCCGCAGGTTCCCTACCCCTGTTCTAGCAGCATTCTCTTCTGACGTTTCGCCTGCATCTGTGGCTGGCATCTTCAGATGCAGGCGAAATGTCAGGAGAGAATGCTGCTAGAACATGACCATACAGCCCGGAAACCACACAGCAACCCAGTGATTCCGGCCGTGAAAGCCTTCGACAGTAAAAGGTAAAACTTACATTTATTGAAGCATCTCCAGTTCACAGCTTTGTTCCAGGAAAAAGGTAGATAGAAAGAAACCCTAGTCTAAGAAATACTTTCCCTATGAACAAGTGGGCACTCTACCGCACCATCCCACGTGTGGAAGTGAGAGAGTGCTACAGTAGGAAAGCCCCACCGTGGCAAGCTGCCATTGACCATGCGCTCAGGTCAAAGGCTAGGACAGAAGTGAAGCCAGCATGGGGAAGAAAGGAAATAAGTGGGTGGTCTCCTGGCCCAGGCAAGGAGGGCAAACAAAGGCAACAACACAGAGTGAGATACACAGCACCCCCCAGTGTTCAGGCATGCAAAAGTCTCTTATTCCAACACTCCCTCTTGACACTGCATGCTCTTGAGGTATACAATGTTCGGTTTGCCATGCAGGACTTATAACTTGTCTCTTGGCAGTGATTTGGTCAAGATGTCTGCAGTCATCATATCAGTAGGACAGTAGCGAAGTTTCACAGTTCCTTCTGCCTTTAAGACTCTTACATATTGGTCCTTAATTCCAATGTGTTTAGTACGTGCACTGTTCTTTTCTGAAAAAGAAAGAGCTACACAATTCTGGTTATCTTCTAGCATTTGTACAGGTAAAGGTTCATCAATACCAAAATCTTCCATCAAGATTAAAAGCCATTGTAATTCTCCACGTGCTTCAGAAACAGAGCCCTTTGGGGGTGGGCGGTTTATAAATTTGATAAATAAATAAATAAATAAATAAATAAATAAATAAATAAATAAATAAATAATTCTGATTCAGTGGATGAGTGAGCAACAACACTTTGTTTATGGCTCGCCCAACGTACAGCACTCCCCCCATAGAAAAATACATAGCCCAATCTGCTCTTTCTCCAGCCCAATCTGCCTTATTCCTGTTCTCCCCACCTTACGTCATATCAGTTTCATTTCTGCTGAGCCACCAACAAGTGTGGCAGCCGACCATTTCCAAAACATTCCCTAAGCACATTTTCTGCCCATGGCAACAACTGAGTGCCATTTTTGTCAGGCTGGATTCTGGCACCCAGCAGAGAAGCATCAGGGGCAAGGGGAGCTCCACAGAGTTATCCAAGTTATTTTCATTTTCCCCCAAGAAGAGACTCTCACAGCTAGGTTCACAGACTCTGACCTTAGGTTCATCTTACATTCCTGCTCTTCACACCTTCTGTTGCTTGGGATGGTATTGTGGGCTAGGGAGGCAGGGAGGAGAGATGGGGTTGATATATTGGGGCTGCATGAAGGTTCTGGCAGAACAAGCTTTTTACCCATGTATCTATCCAATAAAGGCTTCTTAATCATCAAGTTACAGAGTCTGACTTGGGTCACAGAGTTTGACACATTTTAACCAAGTGTTCATGGCAGTGGATTCACAACAACATTTCAGTGCTTTTGCTGAGCAGATCTAGCCATTAACTCAGCTGGCACTATGCTCTTTGTGGTCTGCCTTGCCTACAAGTCCCAGCAGCCTTTGACAGCTCTTTTGGGTCCCCGACAAGTGAGCCCTAAGACATGACATGCACCTGCGGACCAATGCTGTGCCACGCTTCCATTCCAAGAACGCTGTTTCACATTAGGGCTGGGGATGGCTTGGAGCAGCATCACCCTGGCCATGTCAACTGTTTTGTGCTAAAGAAATTGGAATATTTCCTCCTGGCCTTAACTCAATTCCTTCATGGAATTGGGCACCCATGTGAAGGGATAAAATAGATCCAGATTCTACAATATTGAATGTAAGCCATTATTATTATGTTGTGTGGAAATGACCCTAGAGCAGGGTGGGTTTTTTCCTCTTTCAAACAAGCATTTGCTAAGGCAAGGCAGTGAGTAGGATCCAGTTAATCCTTCCAGTCTTGAAACGTTTTTGCTTGTAACTTTGGCTGATTCCGCATGGGCCAAAAATGGTGGTGTGAAAACAGTGTGAAAACAGTGTAAAAGGGTTTAAAATGCTGTAAAAGGGTTTACACCATTTTCACATCGCTGTTTTTGGCCCATGCGGAATCAGCCTTTTACTGATTTAAATGGCTTTTACCTCTATGTGTTTCCATATCAGAGATGACTTTTGTGCATGCATGCAAGAGCTGTCCAAGGATCTTTGCAGCTCTGGGTTTACTACTGTAGGTAAGTTCTTAAGCGGTTCAGAGTCACCAGTAATCAATTTCTGCTAGGGCTGCCATGTCTGGGTTTAAAAATACCAGAAGATTTTGGGGGTGGAGCCTGAGGAAGGCGGGATTTGGGAAGGAGAGGGATTTGGAAAGGGGATGCCATCTAGTTGGACCTGTGTTCTAGACTTTAAGAAAGCTGATTTCACTGAACTTAAGAAACTACTGGGTGTGATCCCATGGTTAAGAATACTAAAAGAAAAGGGAGTAAAAGATGGATGGGAGTTTCTAAATAGTGAGATCGTAAAGGTACAATTTCAAATAGTTCCAATGAGGAGGGAAAATATGGGTATCTAAAGAAACCAGGATGAATGTCTAAATAACTCTTCAGTGAGCTAAGACATACAAGGGACATGTACAAGACATGGAAAGGGGGGGATTATTTAAGAGGAATTCAAACAAATAGCCAAGGCATGAAGGGAGAAAGAAAAACTAAAGCTCACAATGAGCTCAAACTTGTGAGAGGTGTTAAAAACAATTAAAAGGGATTCTTTGGTTATGTCCATAGCAAAAGGAAGAAAGGGGATATGATAGGGTCACTGCATAAAGAAGAAGGGGACAGAGAAAAGGCAGAACTACTCAACACCTTCTTTGCCTTGGTTTTTTCCCCAAAAAACCCCCAGTGCTCAACTGGAGGGAAATGAATCAGAAGACACACTAGGGGGAAATCAGCACAGAATAAATAAAGAGCTAGTACAGGAATACCTGAATACTTTAAATGAATTCAGGTCTCCAGGACCTGATGAACTACATCTCAGGGTATTGAATAAACTGACAGAAGTAATCTCAGAACCTCTTGTATAATTTTTGTGAACTCCTGGAGAACAAGAGAAGTCCCAGCAGGCTGGAGGAGAGCTAATGTTGTCTAGGGTTGGAGATTCGGATGGTCCGAATCTGGGTTTGGACCAAATCTGCACTGATTTGGACGGATTCGGATGAGCAGGGTTCGAATATGAGCTGTCCAAATCCCATCCAATCCGAATCCATGGGGACCTGGGGGTGTCATCAGGACAGTCTCCTGATGATACCCTGAAATTTTGGTGCTGATACATGTAAAAATGCTGGTTTGTGTGTTTCACCTCTCACGCACTCCAGCAGGCTTCATGTGCAGGAGCGGTGAAACATGCAAACCAGAATTTTTAAAGCTAGTGGCACCAAATTTCAGGGTATCATCAGGAGACTGTCCTGATGACACCCCCAAGTTTGGTGCAGTTTGGTTCAGGGGGGCCAAAGTTATGTACCCTCAAATGAGGACTCCTATCTCCCATTGTTTCCAATGGGAGCTAAGGAGATGGTGGCTACCCCTTTGAGAGTCCATAACTTTGGCCCTCCTGAACCAAGCTGCACCAAACTTGGGGGTGTCATCAGCACAGTCTCCTAATGATGCCCTGATATTTTGGTGCCAATATGTCTAAAAATGCACCCCTTGCAGGCACCCCCAGAAATTTGCCCAAGATTTTTTCTTTCTCAGTGACTTCTGCATTGCTGTCAATGGGGAATTTCTGGTGGAGGGCTGTGGGGTGCACATTTCTCAAGGTACAGTCACAAAACTTTCAGGGTATCTTCAGGAGAGTCTCTGGATGATGCCATCCAGGTTTGAGGAACTGTGCTTATGGGGCAGTGGGAGATGGACCCTACCCTTCTGGGGGCCCATAACATTGAACCCTCTGAAGCAACGGTCACCAAACCTGGATGATGTCATGAAGAGACTCTCCTGAAGACACCCTGATAGTTTTGTGGGTTTACCATGAGAAATGTGCACTCCACAGCCCTCCCACAGAAATTTCCCATTGGCTGCAGTGGAGCCAGCCAGCCACTGCAGAGAACAGAATTTGGGGAAATTTCTTTGGGTGACTGTGAGGGGCGCAGTTTTAGAGCTACTGTCACAAAAATTTCAGGGTATCATACAAGGACTGTCCTTATGATACTCCCCAAGTTTGGTGAAGTTTGGTTCAGGGGGTCCAAAGTTATGGACCCTCAAATGTGTAACCCCCTTCTCCTGTGAGCTCCCATAAATAAATACTAAAACCTCCACCCCCACAAAATTATCCTCAAACCACTTTTCTGATAATAAATCTTCTGGTTAGAAATTTTCAAACAAAAGGGTGGTTAGGAGGTTTCTGGAGATTTGGGGGTGCAGCCTGGGAAAGTAATGACATATGTGGGTCATAGTGCAACAGAGTCCACCTTCCAAGGCCATTTTCTCCAGGAGAACTGATCTCTGTTTTTTACAAATCGGTTGTAATTCCAGGAGATCACAGCCCCACCTGGAGGTTGGCAACCCTACTGACACTTGACAGGAGCTCCAGACACTCAGAACCCATGGATGGAGGTTTCTTAGGGTTAGGCCCACTCTGTGTGGAACACTTACCTCAGAGCTCTTCACTGCACAGTAAGCTTGTAATGTTCAAAAGGGGATCCCTGCAGAGAACAACTTCAAAGCTTTGTGGGTCCCTCCCACTGTGTCCTCCTGGTTCAGCTCCATCCTCCTTTTTAAGGACCTTTCATCATTCATCTCCACCCCCCCTCATTATTGCTTTCTAGCCCATCATCCCAGCCCCACATTCCCTTTATCACTCCTACCCCATGCCAAACTGCAGCCCAATAAGAACCAGCTGCCAGCCCAAACTGGCTATCCTGAAGGAAATCATTTTTCTCCTCAGTCCCCAGGAGGCAGTCAGCAAGTCCTCTTATTTGGAGAGCAACCCTGCTGAAGAGAAGAGAAAGTTGTTCATTGGATATCCTTTCTACTGGGCCTCATTAGCTTAGCACTGCTTCTGCATTCTCTGGCTCAATTTAAAAGCACACAAAATACCTCCCTCTCCCCCACAAAATTAGCTTGCCGCATGTCTGTTTTCCTGCCTCTGAAGCGGCAAGGATTCCTTTCTTGTGGTTTTGGCACTGTGGTCTCTTCTCACATGGCTGGCTTTGCTTTCTTGCTCCAGGGAAGTCCTACAACAGAGTCCATAGATGGCTGAGTCAAGGGCTTCTGGGTTGCTAACTCCACAAATATCCCCTGAGTTGCTGCGTGTCTAGCCTTTCCAATGTGGCTTGTCATGTCTTCACAGAAGCTGAATGAATTTTGCTCATGTATTTGTGCAATCTATGGACACAGACAGATGGAATAAAGGCCATCTGGTCCACACTTGGCCCATGATCAACTTGTTCTTTTTTTCACCCTGTAAAGTTTCTGTCCTTCAATGAGTGGTCTAAAAGGGCTAACTACAGTGTTAAAAAGGGATAACTACAGTGTTGTGCAGCATCTCCAGGTCATGCTTCGGTTCATGGCTGCAGTGTGCTCAATGTATGGTTGCCTTCTAGCACTGAGACCTCTATTTAGTGAAGAAAGAAGTATGACAACTGTGACTTGGCCTTCCTGTTGAAGAGCACATTCCTCCAGTCTTAGGGACAGCACCTGTAGCCAGGGAGTCATTTCCATGCAGAGGTCAAAGTGTGATGCTTACCTTTAAAGCCCCATCTGAGAGAGAAAGAGAGAGGGAGTGTGTGTGTGTGTGTGTGTGTGTGTGTGTGTGTGTGTGTGTGAGAGAGAGAGAGAGAGGGTTTATGTGTGTGTGGATCCAGATGTTCCAGCTCTGGAGGACAAGGGATCCAGACTTGTGGAATATAGATATAACGCAAGTACCTGGTACCAGGAATCCTGAACTATCCCTCCACTTGAATCTCAGGTAAGTTGCAAACTGCACAGAGCATCTTTCAACATTCAGACAAAATCTGCAAACATATGAGATGGGACTGTTACTTCAGTCAACAAACAAGACTCAGGAAAGTTTCAAGAGATTTATTGGAACTTTATCAGCTCGAAGTTCAGAAAGCTAAAACTACCACTTTGCTCTCTGAACCCATTTATACCTGTAAATTGCAACATCGTTCAACCCATAATTCCCCCTCCCTCACATAATTCCCCCTCCCTCACATTCCTAAAACATCAGCATAAGAAGAGATGCTGAGAACAGAGTCATTGTTGTGAGACAGGCGGTTCCCCCTCCCCCTTTACAGGAAATTGCAGATAAGGGGGGAACATTTAAGCACTATTCACTAGTTACATGCAGAAGAATGGAAACCTTCTCAGCCTCAGTCAGAGATAATGGCTGGGCCAGCTGTGGCCTTGGAGTGGACGTGCTGAATACCAGGCCGAGTATGGCGCAGGCCTGACAGGATCATCATCACATTTGCAGTTTTATTTTCCTGAGCTGCAAGGAGTCTTGTACCCCAAGACCCTGATAATATGAGCCCCCCCCCACAAAGCTGTAGCTCACTGTGACTTACTTGCATGACATTTATCAGAAAAGGAGCACTTACATGTGCTATGACTTCACTACCATGGTTTCAGCAACACCGTCTCAGAATGTTATCCAATATCTTCTTTGAAAGAAAGTTGTTTGGGCCTGAAAAATCCTTTCAGCTTCAGGCAGTCTTGCATGATATGAAGGGTCTGCATCCATATCAATCTGGTTTTAGGTGTGGCATGGGTGCTTTGGGGCTGCAATAGCCATGGGAACTGGGAGAGAGGGGGCCAAGGTGGGTCCCCATTTGCTCTCCAGGATCTCTTAGTGGCTTGTGAAGCATCAGCCATGGCATCCTTCTTGTCTTCATGTGAGAGTAGAGGACTGAGGTTATTGTGCTCCTGTTGTTCTGTCCCAATTAGCTGAAGACACCGCTGGGATGCTGCCTTCAAGACATGTGGACTTTGCTGTATGTGTTAAATGCTGTCAGATCACCTCTGACTCATAGCACCCCTCTGAATCAGTCTTCCAAAATGTCCTATCATTAACAGCCTTGCAGACTGAAGGGTATGGCTTCCTTGACTGAGTTAATCCTTCTCAAGTTGAGTCTTCCTCTTGTCCTGCTGCCTTCTACTGTTTCTAGCATTTTTGTTTTTTCAAGTGCATTTGTCTGATCATAATGTGACCAAACTATGACAGCCTCATTGTAGTCATTTTAGCTTCTAGGGGCAGTTCAGGCTTGATCTAAAATTAATTGATTTGTCTTTTTGGAAGTCTATGATATACATAACACTTTCTTCCAATACCACATTTCAAGGGAATCTACTTTCTTCCTGTCAGCTTTCTTCATTGTCCAGATTTCATGCAAATACATAGTAATAGAGAATACTTTGTGTCAGGACTGCAACTTAAAGGGAGAATCTGAGGTCCCCAGATAAAACAGTATTGAAAGTGATGCCTTTTTGGGATGGATTATCCCCCACCCTGAAACAACATCACTTTCAATATTTAAACTGGGGACCTCAGATTCTCCCTTTAAATCCATGCCAAAGGGGGTGGATTTAAAAAGAGAATCTGGAAAAATGGGGGGGGGGCTGCTGTCAGGGGTACAATTGTTAAACTAGCAGCAGAAAACTTTCAGAGTATCTTTGGGAGACTCTCCTGATGATACCACCCAGGTTAGGTGAAGTTTGGTTCAGGGGGTCCAAAATTATGGACTCTCAAAGGTGTAGCCCCCATCTCCTATTAGCTCCCATTGGAAACAATGGGGGATGGAGACACCCGCTTTGGGAGTCCATAACTTTGTACCCCCTGGACCAGCCTTCACCAAACTAGGGTGGTATCAGAAGAAGACTATCCTGATGATACCACCTAGGTTTAGTGAAGTTTGATTCAGGGGGTCCAAAGATATGGGCCTCAAATGGGTAGACCCATCTACTATTAGCTCCCATTGGAAACAATGGGGGATGGGGCACCCCTTTTGGGGGTCCATAACTTTGGACCCCCTGAACCAAACTTCACAAAACTTGGCTGGTATCATCAGGAGTGTAACTTGACAATAGCCTGAATTTTTGGTGTTGCTAGCGTAAAAACTGTGCCCCCTGCAGGCCACAAACCGAAAAACACTTTAAAACTACAAAAACTCACAAATGGGGGGGCGGAGCTTCGGACATGCAATAGGGGGGTCTGAACCCTTACCTACGTCCTTGATTACAGGTAGTCATGTTGGTGCATGAACTTTTATTTTTTAACTGTTTGTGATTTTTATTGTTTTATTTATGAGATTATTTTAGGCTGTTTTTCTTTTACTTTGTACAGTGACAGGATTTTTATTATTCAAACAAATTAATGAATAAGTAAGATGAGAGGAAGAAATATCTATTTGCTAAGTGGTGTGCAAACTCTGAGGGAGAAGCCTGGAACAGTTGAGGTTGCATGTGAATCACTTGCAGAGGCAAAGCTACTAGGGGCCGGGGGGGCGGGGCATGATGCATCTGACGCATGCCTGCAGGGGGCACCAAAATCAAAAATACATTTCAAAACTTTTTTCTGTGTTTTTATTTTGTCAGCTGGCGGGGTGCAGTTTTTAGGCTAGCAGCATCAAAATCTCATGCTACCCTCTTGATGATACCAGCCAGGTGTGGTGAAGTTTTGTTCAAGGGGTCCAAAGTTGTTTACAATGGGAGCTAATAGTAGATGGGGCTACCTTTTTGAGGGTCCATAACTTTGGCCCCCTGAACCAAACTTCACCAAACCTGGGTGGTATCATCAGGAGAGTCTCTTGATGATGCCAGCAAGGCTTGGTAAAGTTTGGTTCAGGGGACCCAAAGTTATGGACCCCAAAGGGGGTGCCCCATCTCCATTGTTTACAATGGGAGCTAATAGTAGATGGGGCTACCTTTTTGATGGTCCATACCTTTGGACCCCCTGAACCAAACTTCACCAAATCTGGCTGGTATCATAAGGAAAGTCTTTTGCTGATACCAGCCAGGTTTGGTAAAGTTTGGTTCAGGGGATCCAAATTTAGGGACCCCCAAAGGGGGTGCCCCATTTCCCATTGTTCACAATGGAAGCTAATAGTACATGGGGCTACTTTTTTGAAGGTCCACAATTTTGGACCCCCTGAACCAAACTTTACCAAACCTGGGTGGTACCATCAGGAGAGTCTCCTGAAAGTAGCCTGAAATTTTGGTACTGCTAACTTAAACATTGCTCCCCTGACAGGCACCGTCCAATTTTTCCCAGATTCTTTCTTTAAATCACCCCCCCTCCCAGCATGGATTTAAAGGGAGAATCTGGGCTCCCTAGATTTAAAAAAATTGAAAGTATTGTCAAAGGTTTTCACAGATGGATTCAACTGGTTGTTGTGGATTTTCCGGGCTGCGTGACCGTGGTCTGGTAGATCTTGTCCTCATGTTCGACCTGCATCTCAGGCTGGCATCTTCAGAGGCGTATCACAGAGAGAAGCCTGTTATAAGAGAAGTCTGGACACAGTATATAACAGACTTCTTCCTGTGATACACCTCTGAAGATGCCAGCCACAGATTCAGGTGAAACATGAGGGACAAGATCTACCAGACTACGGTCACGCAGCCCAGAAAACCCACAACAACCAACATTGAAATTGATGCTATTTGGGTGGTGGGTGGGGAATCTGCCCTGAAACAGCACCATTTTCAATGTTGTTTAAACTAGGGAGCCCAGATTCATGCATGAGATGCTGCATATTTCAGCTTTGACAGGAGGCCACTGGACAAGACCCCGTTGGCACTGGAAGATGCACAGTGAGACTAAAGCTGCCAGGAAAAAGAGAACTGTTGGTTCCTTTTCACAACCTTGTTAAACAGCCACTTGACTGAGAGGTCATCACTCTTTCAAATAGTCTGGCCTGGCTTTTTTTAGGTTACGCCAATGAGAAATCACCCTGTCTTGTGGCAAGGGCTGGTGACAGAATGTGCAGAAGGGACAGAACGCACCATTTGAGAAAATAGCTCCCTGCCTGCCCCTTGGGACATTTCACCAAATGGCTTTCTTCCAGTGTGCAGTAGCTAGGCTTCAGTGTTTTGTTCAATGTTTTGTCAGAACATGTGTGCAGTTGTCTCCTGTATGGAAATACTGTCAGTAAGAGAGCTGCTGCTCATGCAAAAGATGATTATGTTGTTCAGTGTTCCTGTAACATTTTCTGAGTCTTCAGACCATGTCATTGACATCATCTTTGCAATCCTCATAATGAACTTGTAAATTGGGACCAGAATGCAGACAAGGGCTTGAGTGTAAAACAAGTTAGCTTTCAGCCACTGGGTGAGTTTGCAGAGATCTGAACCCAGGAATTCCAGCTCAGTCTCTCAGCTATGATCAGCATCTCATGTTCTTTTGGGAGAAACATAACTGGGGAGAGTGATGGAGGAAGGATAAATGGGAGACTTAGAGAAGGAGGGGAGGCCCAAGCAGCCTGGTTCCCAACAGGACTTTTCCTCCTATGAATCCCCCACCCCGACCCCAAAATAGGAGAATGGGGCCCTTGCATTCCAATTCTTTCAAAGCTAGTGATACTGATAAATCTTGCATATGGCAGACTCATTTTTTCTGCTTCAAGGCTTACAATGGAACTCTTCCTGTGTTCATAACTAAGACACATATTTCAAGCTGACGCCCTGCCAGGAAACCAAGGCCGGAAGATGGTCCATTGGCTTGTTCAGCATGTGGCTGCTTCAGAGCCCTTTGCTTTTGTCTTTCCCAATAACTGTTTGTTTGATATCCTGGCCCCAAATCTTCATCTTCTCTATGCTAGAGGCTTCCTGTATTCCCTGAAGGAAGAAGAATTGATTTTGATACTCCACTTTTCTCTACCTTAAGGAGTCTCAAAGTAGTTTACAATTGCCTTCTCTTCCCCTCCCCACAACAGACACCTTGTGAGGCAGGTGGGTCTGAGAGAGCTCAAAGTGAGAGCTGTGACTGCACCAAGGTCACCCAGCAGGCTTCACATGGAGGAGTGGGGAAAAACCCAGTTCTCCAGATTGGAGTCCACCATTCTTAACCACTACACCACACTGGCTCTCACTTTCAGCCAAAGCCTTGCTTTTTAATTGGGATTTTGGTGAGGGGTGATGTTAGATATCTGCAGAGGAGGAGAGAAGATGATGATGAGAGTTCTTCATGGATCTTTGAACCCACAACAATTGCTCTGCAGTTGTCTGTAGACTTTCACTCAGATATCAGTGTTTCATTGCTACTAATGTGTCTACTGGGTAAGGTCAAATTTTAAATGGTAAAATCTTCTTGTTTGCCACAGGTGGTCAATGTACCACCTTGGATGAACTGCCAACTTGCCCAATGACAGAGGTACAATCCTGAGGAGAGAAAATGCTTCCTTGGTTGTCACCATTCATTGTCCAATTCTGAACTCAGAAAAAGCCGATTCAGAAGAACAATCAGAAAAAGAAACAAGAATGACAGAAGGAGGCAAGAGGAAGCCGCAAGATGGATCTGGAGGCAGAGCCTTAAAGATTAGTGCTTGGCCAAAGTCCAGCTTATCAGTTCTAATCTTTGGTTCTTTGTTAGATTTAGCTACAGATTTAAAATGTAGCCAGTCACAGCTGACAGGTCCCATCTGGATCTTGAATGTAAGTTGCAACAAGTCTGAATCAAAATGTCTGGGAATGTCAAAGACTTGGGAATGCTCTTCAGACAGGCAATGCTAAAGAGAACTCACACAGACACATGCAGGTACCCCAGTGAACATGGGATGGAGCCCTCAGTGTGGAGTTGCTTTATGCCAAGACTGAAGCACCAGATGCAACAAGGTTGTTCCTACCCCCAACTTGGAACTCTCTGGAAAAAATACCTGGCCATTAATTCATTTCCCACTTCCTCAATAGCAAGAATTTGGTTACACACACCTTTGTTTCTCCCTTTCAATTCCTTTCAAATTTCTGGAAAAGAGCAAACGAAAAAATAAAATCAAATAATCATGCAACCATCTCTAAATCAAGTGTTTCTCTAATCTCCCTTAAACTGTAACACATTGCAAGAACAAAGGCTTCTGACCTGTATCCACAGTAACCATCATTTTCTGCACCTTTGCCCCCTCACATGCATTAATCCTCCATCTGTCGGGATGCCTAATGGGTGCTGGGGCTGCTTGCTGCATTGGGCTTTGGGGGGATGGGTAGTTCATATTGTATGGTTGTTTCTTGCTTGCTTCTACCAACAGGTGCTGGCTAAGGTCAGTTCCAATGGACTTCTACTCTTATCAAACTGTCTACATATTTTGTGTCTGTTCTCATGGGAGGTGGATCTTTAGTTGGGGGATGGAACTTTGTGCTTTGGATTTATGCTACTGTTTAAGCGGGAAAAAGTCAATTCTGGCTTTCCCCCCATCTTCCAGATGAATAAATCTTTGTTCTCTGCAAGGTGTTTTTTTGTTGAGGATCTGAAACCATCTCCCACCCCCCTCACCTCAGATTTTCAAAAAACCACAATGTAATATATCCATTCAACTGGCAAAGGAGGATTGTGCTTGCATAGGAGAGCAATAGCGTTCCGGTCACCCACCTCAGATTTATTTAGTGGCAAGTTATTTAGTGGCAAGTTTGTACTGCTGTTTCAGAGCATGTGAGTACTGTGTGGATTTTGTGGCAGTCCAAAGGTAGGAAATGCAAGGCCAGTTTGGGGAAACCTGACACACACAGGTGGATGATGTCAGAATCCCAAAAACTGCAACAAACTCATATAGAAGAACAGTAGTTTATTGAAGATAATGAGGATCTTCCCTGGCTAAAGTCAGAACTGGGATTTGCCTGCGCAAACCCCTAAAGTTAAAGCAGGGTCCCCCCCTCCATCATGGGAATGCCCGCCAAAAAAGCTGCAAATGAGATAACAGTAAAGACAGCCAGGCACTGACCTTGGGCAGCACCTGGTACAGTATAGCATCACACAAAAGACAGAGAAAAGTCAGTTAGAAATGCAGTTAACCCATTCCACCACCCCAACAGCCAGAAAGCAGCAAAAGCAACCCCCAAAATAAACAGGCCTCCCGACAGATGGGCTCAAAAAAGTGCATTGCTGGGCAGACCTTCCAGTGCCGTGGAATAAAGGGGATTCTCTGGTCTTCTTGTACCCAGCCTCTTCATGCTTTGAAGCACATGTGGAATGAAGGTAGGAGTGACAGCACCAATAATTGTGGTCTTGTGCATCATCTTTACTACAGTCCCATGAGTTCTGCAGCAGTTAGAGTGATGAGTCAAGACCAAGGAGACCTGGATGCATGAATAGGCCCTTAATTTCCTCTCAGCATGACCCATCTCACAAAATTCTGGCCAGGATATGATGGGGGAGAATCCAAGGTCATATCTATTGAAAATTGCACCTGGGGGCAAGCAGTGAAATTGCACCCCCTGAACATCTAACACCTCTCTTTTAGATAGTTGATTGTCCTGACTCACTATGTGCAATCTGCCTTGAGTCTGTTATGCTAGCTCAACAATTAAAAATGTTTTAAAATGGCAATGGGGAATAACTCAGCTTTGCAGCGAGAAGTAGGCTAGCGGAGGGATCTTTAGAACAACTATACCAGAAAATGGCTTGAAACGTTCTACAGAGAATGCCAGGAGACCAAAATGAATTTCAATATTTTTATAGGTTTTTGGTAAGAACATTCATACAGTCAGACATGGAGAAGCATACACACAGTTCCTGAGAGATATAAGCAGGGAGGAAAAATAGGTTGGATGAATGATTAGGAGGGGAATAGCGGGGACTTATACATTATGTAGATTCAGATGAGAAGTTCTTGTAGAAGGCAAGGATTTGTATGACCAGCATGTAAATTCAAGTGAAGGACAATATATTGTGACTCAAAACCAGCTAGACACAAGAAAGGTCAGGAGCAGCAGCGGCGTAGGAGGTTAAGAGCTTGTGTATCTAATCTGGAGGAACCAGGTTTGATTCTCTGCTCTGCTGCCTGAACTGTGGAGGCTTATCTGGGGAATTCAGATTAGCCTGTACACCCCCACACATGCCAGCAGGGTGACCTTGAGCTAGTCACAGCTTCTCAGAGCTCTCTCAGCCCCACCTACCTCACAGGGAGTTTGTTGTGAGGGGGGAAGGGCAAGGAGATTCTAAGCCCCTTTGAGTCTCCTACAGGAGAGAAAGGGGGGATATAAATCCAAATTACTCCTCCTCCTCTCGTCGTCATCATCATAATCTCCTCCTCCTCCTCCTCCTCCTCCTCCTCCTCCTCCTCCTCCTCCTCCTCCTCCTCCTCCTCCTCCTTCTTCTTCTAGTAAAGATCTGGAATGAGCCTGCGAGCTCACTAGGAGCTAGCTAGCTAGCCAGCTAGTGCTAGAGGAACTTTGGGTATGCTGTATTTTTATACCCCATAGCATAGTCTGGGGCAGGAGCAGGGAGCTCTCTTCCTGAATGTCTTGGATTTCCATGCTGGGATAGCTGGTTTGAGCTAATTAGCAGCTTACTTATTGATTTCTAAATGTCAGGACAGCAGGACCAATTGTCTTGTGATTGAATCAGTGAGTAGCCTTAAATGGCTTGGGCAGAGTTTCTTTTAGGAGTCTGTGTCCAGATATGTCATGTAAATTTGGCTGAGGCTTAAGTGGATCAGGGAAGGAACTATTGTAAAGGAGTTGGTTGCTAAAGGCAGTGAGATGCAATCCTTATGGCAAGGAGTTTCCTAGATCCTTTGTATTGTAGAGACCTGGGCAGGGTGTGGTAATCAAGATAAATCCATGAGGCTTTCAGTCTCTTCTGACTGCAATCAATCCCTTTCAGTGATTTAATTTTGCAAACAGGCCTTTCTGCACGCTTGCCCTGTTTCTGGTTTGGACACTCTGCTACTCACACATGGCTGCTGACATTTGTCAGTATATAAATTGTATGAACAAGAAAAATCATATTAAATTCATTATTCCATAAAGTGGGGTAGAAAGGGTAGGGCAACAAGTCCCTGAGAGAAAACAGACTATAAATAACATAAACCCCCAACAGCATCACTAAGCGTTTTACTCCCCGCTTTGGAGGGATCCCAGAACTGATCCTCACAGGACTGCCCCCTGGATAAATGCTGGTGTCTTTGGGCCTCGAGGCACACAACCAAGGTGGGCTTCTTTTGGGTCAGCCTCTTTCATCTAAATTCTCCTCCCTGTAAGCCCAGGATCCCTGGCTGGACTCTTCCACCTTCAAGGGAAGGTGCACATGACATCATTGTATAAGTCTGTGGGCTGAGTGTGTGAATTCTCTCCCCAAGATAGTGGAGAAAGAGAAGAATTTCTGTTGATGGTCTGCATCCTATACAAAGGGCCCCTTCAGAGCTCCCCAAAGGTCCCAGAATGGAATCTGCACTCTCTAAAGGGGAGGCAGGCCCAACTGTCAGGCCTGTGCCATACTTGGTCTGGCAGCTCACACATACATGGCCTGGGTGCAGATGGCCCAACTATTATCATCGCCCAAGGCCATGGGGCCTCTTTCATTTGCTTGCAATGAAACTAGCTGTCAGACTCTCGAACTTGGAAATAACAGAGACCATAGGAAAGTCCAAAAGCAGTTTATTCCAGGTGATATGAAGAGTAACAATGTAAACTCCACTTACAGGATTTATATCCTTTAATCCCCCCCCCCCGTTTCACCCCACACCAAATGTCCACTACAGTTTCTACTACAAAGCTACAAAGAATCTGGGAACCTTTCACACCTCTTTGAAGATGGGCTGGCACCAGGAGATTGCTAGGAAAGGAAGAGGGAAACAGGGAAACAAGTGCAAATCATACACAACAAGACATCAATATACTGACAGGCATGGTCCTGACATTCCGCCTCCCTTAAGACCTCTCCCCCTGTTTCGGCCAATCGGGGTAAGCCTGGTGAAACGGCTTCACTAAGTGAGGGGCTCGGACATGTTCAGAATCGACCCATTCGTTGTCCCCAGTTGGGAAATGGGTCCATGAGATCAAATACTGTAGCTGCCCCCGATGCACCTGAGAGTCTACGACTTCCTCCTCCACACCACAACAGGGGCTGGCACTGCCGGACGAGGGTGCCAGTCATCCGGGGGGGGGGGGCCTTCTTGAAGAGGCTGCAGTGAAAACAGGATGTACAGACATCAAGTTTTTAGGCAACTGCAACTCGGCCGTCACATTATTAATCACTCTGATCACTGGAAAAGGTCCAATATACTTTCCCCCCAGTTTTCTACACCCTTGCAGACCCCGCAAGTTCTTGGTGGACAAATACGGCCAATCCCCAACCACAAGGGTGAACTGCTGCCGTTTCTTATTGGCCTGCCGCTTGTAACCCTGCTTAGCCTTCTCCAGGGCTAACTGCATCGGGCCCCACACTTGCTGGATGGACTGCACCCATTTGTGCAGTTCTGTGGGCACCTGCTGGACCTCCCCCAGGAAAGGGAACAGCTTAGCCAACTGTCCCGAAACAACCTCAAAGGGGTTTTTTCCCATGCTGCTGTGTCTAGTTGCACCCCCGAGGTATAAACCTGCTTTTTTAGAAGGAGGGTGGCCTAACCCAGCATGGAAGACATTGCTGCTGTTCCTTGGGAAATCCTTCCCTCCCACCAGGAGCACCTCTGAGTTAAATGAGTGAGCCCCTAGGGGGAGGGTGGTCTAGAAATTTAATAAATAAATAAATGAAAATAAATAAAATTGTCCCTTGAATCCAGTCTATGCGGCACACAAAGGAGCAGAAGAGGACATTACAAGTGCCGATATAAATTCAAAACATTTCTTTGTGCAATTCTAGAAATGGAATTGGAGGACAGAAGGGAAGGAAGGAAAAAAGAAAGAGGGGAGCTGGAAGAATGCAGATCAGCTGGCTGGCAGGGGACACAGCCGAGGCGGGTTATATGAATGGGTGGGGAGAAATGGAGGAAAAGAGAATGAGATGGGGCCAGAAGCAGTAGCATAGCTACCATGGGGAGGCAGGGTGCCGTGCCCCGGGTGTGTGCTGTTGGGGTCAGGTGTGGGGAGGAAAATCACCCCAGACCCTTCCCCTTCCCCCCTCACCCCACCAAGCTGGCAGGGGTCGCTACTGAGCACCCCTGCCCAACCCCGGCCCACCAGCCAGGCCTAGGGCTGCTTTTTCAGCCGGCTGCTCTTTGCAGCCATCTGAACTAAGGTAACTTGGGGTGGGGGCCATGGAAGAGTGGGGCCCCATAGGGCACATGTGGAGGGCCTGCCCCCATGCCCCCCACTTCTGCCCTTCCCCACTTACATTAGTTCAGGCAGCTGCTCTTTGCTAAGGTAAGTGGGGTGGGGGTGGGACCTACAGGGATGCCCCATGGGGCGGGGGTGTTGCCCCACAGGGGTGGGGCTTGGGCACCATTTTGCCCTGGGTGCCACTGATCAGAAGCAGAACAGGAGAAGTCACAAGTCGTAGTCTGCCTGTCCTGAAGAATAGGTGTGGTCTTATATTGGAGCTCAAAGAAGGTCCCAGGGGACAGCCAACTCCGAATGCCCAGGCAGGAGGGAGTCCCATAAACTGGATCTTTTCAGCCAGTGGCAGGAAATGGAAATTCACAGTGTTGTACTTCTTCAGGAACAAAGATGTTCATGGAGCAGGAAATGAGGCTATCCTGATGATTGAGTATACTGAGATTCTGGAAGGATAGTCTTGAGAGGACTGGAACATGGCATAGTTGCCTTGCAAATACTGGCTTAGTTATGAGGGGTTCTAGAGAGTCACAGTTCAGTCCTTGACACGTGTGTGTGTGTGAGAGAGAGAGAGAGAGAGAGAGAGAGAGAGAGAGAGAGTTCACCTTTGGGAACCTGTTTACAGGAGATACACTTAATTTCTCATAGTGCTGATCATGATCCATGGGTTTAACATAAGACAAAATCTCTCTGCCACTACAGCTGCACATGTCCATGCACACACAAATGCATACACATGTGCTGGGAGCTGGCAGGTTCAATGTGCATGTGAAGTCTCCTGTACACAAATACCATCACACCTGTGCAGCGTTGCCCACTTAGAAATGAATGGCATTTCCCCAAGTTGTTGAGAATTAAGTGTGCATACTGGAGATTTTCAGAAGAAGGATTTATAGTGTTGGTATGAAGACAGAACCCAGGATTGCCTTGCTGGATACAGACAGAGGCCCACTTGGCCTGCATGCTTTCTCCTGCCTATGGTAATGAGCCAGTGTTATCACTGCAGTTGTTTGCAGACAAGAGAGTACCATAACCAACTGGGGGTGGGGGAGGACAGCTCAGTTCATTGTCTCCTTGCACCCATGTTGGCCCTGCTCCAGAGCCCTTGGATGTCAAAGTTGCCTTTTCCTGGTTTCCAACGCTTTAGCAGGGTTCCAGCCTGCCTGCCAAGAGCTGAAAGAGCAATTTGTTAGGAGATTAAAGGATGTAATTTATTTTCATATGATAACAGGAATAGAAATCACCTTTATTTCTAAACCAAAAGGGCAATTTGCCCTGTGCGGAGCATCAGCTAGGAGTTAGACTTAGAGAAGTGAAGGAGGCAGGCCAATAGTTGGGGAAAGTGAGATTCAGGCTGCCTTTTGATTCACCGACTGAATTCAGATACAGACAGGATTAAATTAGAGGTGCCATGTCAATTGCACGGCACTATCAAGTTTGTATATGTAGAGACTAACCTACCCAGGAGGCTCAAGCTCCTCACAGGCAGATGACCTGCTTAATATCAAATAGTCTCCTTGCTCGTGGACTAGTGACCAGGAGGTGAGCTAAAGCAGCAGATGTCTGAGCTTCCCTGCACTGAACACAGTCAAATGGGATATTCTAAGAACATATTTGTTCAATGTATTGTCGAAGGCTTTCACGGCCAGAATCATTTGGGTGCTGTGTGGTTTCCGGGCTGTATGGCCGTGTTCTAGCTTGTATTCTCTCCACAGCGTTTAAGCCTGCATCTGGCGGCTGGCATCTTCAAGAAGATCCTCTGAAGATGCCAGCCACAGATGCAGGTTGGGGGGGGGGGGGGGTGGGGGGGGGGGGGGGTGGGGGGGGGGGGGGGTGGGGGGGGGGGGGGGTGGGGGGGGGGGGGGGTGGGGGGGGGGGGGGGTGGGGGGGGGGGGGGGTGGGGGGGGGGGGGGGTGGGGGGGGGGGGGGGTGGGGGGGGGGGGGGGTGGGGGGGGGGGGGGGTGGGGGGGGGGGGGGGTGGGGGGGGGGGGGGGTGGGGGGGGGGGGGGGTGGGGGGGGGGGGGGGTGGGGGGGGGGGGGGGTGGGGGGGGGGGGGGGTGGGGGGGGGGGGGGGTGGGGGGGGGGGGGGGTGGGGGGGGGGGGGGGTGGGGGGGGGGGGGGGTGGGGGGGGGGGGGGGTGGGGGGGGGGGGGGGTGGGGGGGGGGGGGGGTGGGGGGGGGGGGGGGTGGGGGGGGGGGGGGGTGGGGGGGGGGGGGGGTGGGGGGGGGGGGGGGTGGGGGGGGGGGGGGGTGGGGGGGGGGGGGGGTGGGGGGGGGGGGGGGTGGGGGGGGGGGGGGGTGGGGGGGGGGGGGGGTGGGGGGGGGGGGGGGTGGGGGGGGGGGGGGGTGGGGGGGGGGGGGGGTGGGGGGGGGGGGGGGTGGGGGGGGGGGGGGGTGGGGGGGGGGGGGGGTGGGGGGGGGGGGGGGTGGGGGGGGGGGGGGGTGGGGGGGGGGGGGGGTGGGGGGGGGGGGGGGTGGGGGGGGGGGGGGGTGGGGGGGGGGGGGGGTGGGGGGGGGGGGGGGTGGGGGGGGGGGGGGGTGGGGGGGGGGGGGGGTGGGGGGGGGGGGGGGTGGGGGGGGGGGGGGGTGGGGGGGGGGGGGGGTGGGGGGGGGGGGGGGTGGGGGGGGGGGGGGGTGGGGGGGGGGGGGGGTGGGGGGGGGGGGGGGTGGGGGGGGGGGGGGGTGGGGGGGGGGGGGGGTGGGGGGGGGGGGGGGTGGGGGGGGGGGGGGGTGGGGGGGGGGGGGGGTGGGGGGGGGGGGGGGTGGGGGGGGGGGGGGGTGGGGGGGGGGGGGGGTGGGGGGGGGGGGGGGTGGGGGGGGGGGGGGGTGGGGGGGGGGGGGGGTGGGGGGGGGGGGGGGTGGGGGGGGGGGGGGGTGGGGGGGGGGGGGGGTGGGGGGGGGGGGGGGTGGGGGGGGGGGGGGGTGGGGGGGGGGGGGGGTGGGGGGGGGGGGGGGTGGGGGGGGGGGGGGGTGGGGGGGGGGGGGGGTGGGGGGGGGGGGGGGTGGGGGGGGGGGGGGGTGGGGGGGGGGGGGGGTGGGGGGGGGGGGGGGTGGGGGGGGGGGGGGGTGGGGGGGGGGGGGGGTGGGGGGGGGGGGGGGTGGGGGGGGGGGGGGGTGGGGGGGGGGGGGGGTGGGGGGGGGGGGGGGTGGGGGGGGGGGGGGGTGGGGGGGGGGGGGGGTGGGGGGGGGGGGGGGTGGGGGGGGGGGGGGGTGGGGGGGGGGGGGGGTGGGGGGGGGGGGGGGTGGGGGGGGGGGGGGGTGGGGGGGGGGGGGGGTGGGGGGGGGGGGGGGTGGGGGGGGGGGGGGGTGGGGGGGGGGGGGGGTGGGGGGGGGGGGGGGTGGGGGGGGGGGGGGGTGGGGGGGGGGGGGGGTGGGGGGGGGGGGGGGTGGGGGGGGGGGGGGGTGGGGGGGGGGGGGGGTGGGGGGGGGGGGGGGTGGGGGGGGGGGGGGGTGGGGGGGGGGGGGGGTGGGGGGGGGGGGGGGTGGGGGGGGGGGGGGGTGGGGGGGGGGGGGGGTGGGGGGGGGGGGGGGTGGGGGGGGGGGGGGGTGGGGGGGGGGGGGGGTGGGGGGGGGGGGGGGTGGGGGGGGGGGGGGGTGGGGGGGGGGGGGGGTGGGGGGGGGGGGGGGTGGGGGGGGGGGGGGGTGGGGGGGGGGGGGGGTGGGGGGGGGGGGGGGTGGGGGGGGGGGGGGGTGGGGGGGGGGGGGGGTGGGGGGGGGGGGGGGTGGGGGGGGGGGGGGGTGGGGGGGGGGGGGGGTGGGGGGGGGGGGGGGTGGGGGGGGGGGGGGGTGGGGGGGGGGGGGGGTGGGGGGGGGGGGGGGTGGGGGGGGGGGGGGGTGGGGGGGGGGGGGGGTGGGGGGGGGGGGGGGTGGGGGGGGGGGGGGGTGGGGGGGGGGGGGGGTGGGGGGGGGGGGGGGTGGGGGGGGGGGGGGGTGGGGGGGGGGGGGGGTGGGGGGGGGGGGGGGTGGGGGGGGGGGGGGGTGGGGGGGGGGGGGGGTGGGGGGGGGGGGGGGTGGGGGGGGGGGGGGGTGGGGGGGGGGGGGGGTGGGGGGGGGGGGGGGTGGGGGGGGGGGGGGGTGGGGGGGGGGGGGGGTGGGGGGGGGGGGGGGTGGGGGGGGGGGGGGGTGGGGGGGGGGGGGGGTGGGGGGGGGGGGGGGTGGGGGGGGGGGGGGGTGGGGGGGGGGGGGGGTGGGGGGGGGGGGGGGTGGGGGGGGGGGGGGGTGGGGGGGGGGGGGGGTGGGGGGGGGGGGGGGTGGGGGGGGGGGGGGGTGGGGGGGGGGGGGGGTGGGGGGGGGGGGGGGTGGGGGGGGGGGGGGGTGGGGGGGGGGGGGGGTGGGGGGGGGGGGGGGTGGGGGGGGGGGGGGGTGGGGGGGGGGGGGGGTGGGGGGGGGGGGGGGTGGGGGGGGGGGGGGGTGGGGGGGGGGGGGGGTGGGGGGGGGGGGGGGTGGGGGGGGGGGGGGGTGGGGGGGGGGGGGGGTGGGGGGGGGGGGGGGTGGGGGGGGGGGGGGGTGGGGGGGGGGGGGGGTGGGGGGGGGGGGGGGTGGGGGGGGGGGGGGGTGGGGGGGGGGGGGGGTGGGGGGGGGGGGGGGTGGGGGGGGGGGGGGGTGGGGGGGGGGGGGGGTGGGGGGGGGGGGGGGTGGGGGGGGGGGGGGGTGGGGGGGGGGGGGGGTGGGGGGGGGGGGGGGTGGGGGGGGGGGGGGGTGGGGGGGGGGGGGGGTGGGGGGGGGGGGGGGTGGGGGGGGGGGGGGGTGGGGGGGGGGGGGGGTGGGGGGGGGGGGGGGTGGGGGGGGGGGGGGGTGGGGGGGGGGGGGGGTGGGGGGGGGGGGGGGTGGGGGGGGGGGGGGGTGGGGGGGGGGGGGGGTGGGGGGGGGGGGGGGTGGGGGGGGGGGGGGGTGGGGGGGGGGGGGGGTGGGGGGGGGGGGGGGTGGGGGGGGGGGGGGGTGGGGGGGGGGGGGGGTGGGGGGGGGGGGGGGTGGGGGGGGGGGGGGGTGGGGGGGGGGGGGGGTGGGGGGGGGGGGGGGTGGGGGGGGGGGGGGGTGGGGGGGGGGGGGGGTGGGGGGGGGGGGGGGTGGGGGGGGGGGGGGGTGGGGGGGGGGGGGGGTGGGGGGGGGGGGGGGTGGGGGGGGGGGGGGGTGGGGGGGGGGGGGGGTGGGGGGGGGGGGGGGTGGGGGGGGGGGGGGGTGGGGGGGGGGGGGGGTGGGGGGGGGGGGGGGTGGGGGGGGGGGGGGGTGGGGGGGGGGGGGGGTGGGGGGGGGGGGGGGTGGGGGGGGGGGGGGGTGGGGGGGGGGGGGGGTGGGGGGGGGGGGGGGTGGGGGGGGGGGGGGGTGGGGGGGGGGGGGGGTGGGGGGGGGGGGGGGTGGGGGGGGGGGGGGGTGGGGGGGGGGGGGGGTGGGGGGGGGGGGGGGTGGGGGGGGGGGGGGGTGGGGGGGGGGGGGGGTGGGGGGGGGGGGGGGTGGGGGGGGGGGGGGGTGGGGGGGGGGGGGGGTGGGGGGGGGGGGGGGTGGGGGGGGGGGGGGGTGGGGGGGGGGGGGGGTGGGGGGGGGGGGGGGTGGGGGGGGGGGGGGGTGGGGGGGGGGGGGGGTGGGGGGGGGGGGGGGTGGGGGGGGGGGGGGGTGGGGGGGGGGGGGGGTGGGGGGGGGGGGGGGTGGGGGGGGGGGGGGGTGGGGGGGGGGGGGGGTGGGGGGGGGGGGGGGTGGGGGGGGGGGGGGGTGGGGGGGGGGGGGGGTGGGGGGGGGGGGGGGTGGGGGGGGGGGGGGGTGGGGGGGGGGGGGGGTGGGGGGGGGGGGGGGTGGGGGGGGGGGGGGGTGGGGGGGGGGGGGGGTGGGGGGGGGGGGGGGTGGGGGGGGGGGGGGGTGGGGGGGGGGGGGGGTGGGGGGGGGGGGGGGTGGGGGGGGGGGGGGGTGGGGGGGGGGGGGGGTGGGGGGGGGGGGGGGTGGGGGGGGGGGGGGGTGGGGGGGGGGGGGGGTGGGGGGGGGGGGGGGTGGGGGGGGGGGGGGGTGGGGGGGGGGGGGGGTGGGGGGGGGGGGGGGTGGGGGGGGGGGGGGGTGGGGGGGGGGGGGGGTGGGGGGGGGGGGGGGTGGGGGGGGGGGGGGGTGGGGGGGGGGGGGGGTGGGGGGGGGGGGGGGTGGGGGGGGGGGGGGGTGGGGGGGGGGGGGGGTGGGGGGGGGGGGGGGTGGGGGGGGGGGGGGGTGGGGGGGGGGGGGGGTGGGGGGGGGGGGGGGTGGGGGGGGGGGGGGGTGGGGGGGGGGGGGGGTGGGGGGGGGGGGGGGTGGGGGGGGGGGGGGGTGGGGGGGGGGGGGGGTGGGGGGGGGGGGGGGTGGGGGGGGGGGGGGGTGGGGGGGGGGGGGGGTGGGGGGGGGGGGGGGTGGGGGGGGGGGGGGGTGGGGGGGGGGGGGGGTGGGGGGGGGGGGGGGTGGGGGGGGGGGGGGGTGGGGGGGGGGGGGGGTGGGGGGGGGGGGGGGTGGGGGGGGGGGGGGGTGGGGGGGGGGGGGGGTGGGGGGGGGGGGGGGTGGGGGGGGGGGGGGGTGGGGGGGGGGGGGGGTGGGGGGGGGGGGGGGTGGGGGGGGGGGGGGGTGGGGGGGGGGGGGGGTGGGGGGGGGGGGGGGTGGGGGGGGGGGGGGGTGGGGGGGGGGGGGGGTGGGGGGGGGGGGGGGTGGGGGGGGGGGGGGGTGGGGGGGGGGGGGGGTGGGGGGGGGGGGGGGTGGGGGGGGGGGGGGGTGGGGGGGGGGGGGGGTGGGGGGGGGGGGGGGTGGGGGGGGGGGGGGGTGGGGGGGGGGGGGGGTGGGGGGGGGGGGGGGTGGGGGGGGGGGGGGGTGGGGGGGGGGGGGGGTGGGGGGGGGGGGGGGTGGGGGGGGGGGGGGGTGGGGGGGGGGGGGGGTGGGGGGGGGGGGGGGTGGGGGGGGGGGGGGGTGGGGGGGGGGGGGGGTGGGGGGGGGGGGGGGTGGGGGGGGGGGGGGGTGGGGGGGGGGGGGGGTGGGGGGGGGGGGGGGTGGGGGGGGGGGGGGGTGGGGGGGGGGGGGGGTGGGGGGGGGGGGGGGTGGGGGGGGGGGGGGGTGGGGGGGGGGGGGGGTGGGGGGGGGGGGGGGTGGGGGGGGGGGGGGGTGGGGGGGGGGGGGGGTGGGGGGGGGGGGGGGTGGGGGGGGGGGGGGGTGGGGGGGGGGGGGGGTGGGGGGGGGGGGGGGTGGGGGGGGGGGGGGGTGGGGGGGGGGGGGGGTGGGGGGGGGGGGGGGTGGGGGGGGGGGGGGGTGGGGGGGGGGGGGGGTGGGGGGGGGGGGGGGTGGGGGGGGGGGGGGGTGGGGGGGGGGGGGGGTGGGGGGGGGGGGGGGTGGGGGGGGGGGGGGGTGGGGGGGGGGGGGGGTGGGGGGGGGGGGGGGTGGGGGGGGGGGGGGGTGGGGGGGGGGGGGGGTGGGGGGGGGGGGGGGTGGGGGGGGGGGGGGGTGGGGGGGGGGGGGGGTGGGGGGGGGGGGGGGTGGGGGGGGGGGGGGGTGGGGGGGGGGGGGGGTGGGGGGGGGGGGGGGTGGGGGGGGGGGGGGGTGGGGGGGGGGGGGGGTGGGGGGGGGGGGGGGTGGGGGGGGGGGGGGGTGGGGGGGGGGGGGGGTGGGGGGGGGGGGGGGTGGGGGGGGGGGGGGGTGGGGGGGGGGGGGGGTGGGGGGGGGGGGGGGTGGGGGGGGGGGGGGGTGGGGGGGGGGGGGGGTGGGGGGGGGGGGGGGTGGGGGGGGGGGGGGGTGGGGGGGGGGGGGGGTGGGGGGGGGGGGGGGTGGGGGGGGGGGGGGGTGGGGGGGGGGGGGGGTGGGGGGGGGGGGGGGTGGGGGGGGGGGGGGGTGGGGGGGGGGGGGGGTGGGGGGGGGGGGGGGTGGGGGGGGGGGGGGGTGGGGGGGGGGGGGGGTGGGGGGGGGGGGGGGTGGGGGGGGGGGGGGGTGGGGGGGGGGGGGGGTGGGGGGGGGGGGGGGTGGGGGGGGGGGGGGGTGGGGGGGGGGGGGGGTGGGGGGGGGGGGGGGTGGGGGGGGGGGGGGGTGGGGGGGGGGGGGGGTGGGGGGGGGGGGGGGTGGGGGGGGGGGGGGGTGGGGGGGGGGGGGGGTGGGGGGGGGGGGGGGTGGGGGGGGGGGGGGGTGGGGGGGGGGGGGGGTGGGGGGGGGGGGGGGTGGGGGGGGGGGGGGGTGGGGGGGGGGGGGGGTGGGGGGGGGGGGGGGTGGGGGGGGGGGGGGGTGGGGGGGGGGGGGGGTGGGGGGGGGGGGGGGTGGGGGGGGGGGGGGGTGGGGGGGGGGGGGGGTGGGGGGGGGGGGGGGTGGGGGGGGGGGGGGGTGGGGGGGGGGGGGGGTGGGGGGGGGGGGGGGTGGGGGGGGGGGGGGGTGGGGGGGGGGGGGGGTGGGGGGGGGGGGGGGTGGGGGGGGGGGGGGGTGGGGGGGGGGGGGGGTGGGGGGGGGGGGGGGTGGGGGGGGGGGGGGGTGGGGGGGGGGGGGGGTGGGGGGGGGGGGGGGTGGGGGGGGGGGGGGGTGGGGGGGGGGGGGGGTGGGGGGGGGGGGGGGTGGGGGGGGGGGGGGGTGGGGGGGGGGGGGGGTGGGGGGGGGGGGGGGTGGGGGGGGGGGGGGGTGGGGGGGGGGGGGGGTGGGGGGGGGGGGGGGTGGGGGGGGGGGGGGGTGGGGGGGGGGGGGGGTGGGGGGGGGGGGGGGTGGGGGGGGGGGGGGGTGGGGGGGGGGGGGGGTGGGGGGGGGGGGGGGTGGGGGGGGGGGGGGGTGGGGGGGGGGGGGGGTGGGGGGGGGGGGGGGTGGGGGGGGGGGGGGGTGGGGGGGGGGGGGGGTGGGGGGGGGGGGGGGTGGGGGGGGGGGGGGGTGGGGGGGGGGGGGGGTGGGGGGGGGGGGGGGTGGGGGGGGGGGGGGGTGGGGGGGGGGGGGGGTGGGGGGGGGGGGGGGTGGGGGGGGGGGGGGGTGGGGGGGGGGGGGGGTGGGGGGGGGGGGGGGTGGGGGGGGGGGGGGGTGGGGGGGGGGGGGGGTGGGGGGGGGGGGGGGTGGGGGGGGGGGGGGGTGGGGGGGGGGGGGGGTGGGGGGGGGGGGGGGTGGGGGGGGGGGGGGGTGGGGGGGGGGGGGGGTGGGGGGGGGGGGGGGTGGGGGGGGGGGGGGGTGGGGGGGGGGGGGGGTGGGGGGGGGGGGGGGTGGGGGGGGGGGGGGGTGGGGGGGGGGGGGGGTGGGGGGGGGGGGGGGTGGGGGGGGGGGGGGGTGGGGGGGGGGGGGGGTGGGGGGGGGGGGGGGTGGGGGGGGGGGGGGGTGGGGGGGGGGGGGGGTGGGGGGGGGGGGGGGTGGGGGGGGGGGGGGGTGGGGGGGGGGGGGGGTGGGGGGGGGGGGGGGTGGGGGGGGGGGGGGGTGGGGGGGGGGGGGGGTGGGGGGGGGGGGGGGTGGGGGGGGGGGGGGGTGGGGGGGGGGGGGGGTGGGGGGGGGGGGGGGTGGGGGGGGGGGGGGGTGGGGGGGGGGGGGGGTGGGGGGGGGGGGGGGTGGGGGGGGGGGGGGGTGGGGGGGGGGGGGGGTGGGGGGGGGGGGGGGTGGGGGGGGGGGGGGGTGGGGGGGGGGGGGGGTGGGGGGGGGGGGGGGTGGGGGGGGGGGGGGGTGGGGGGGGGGGGGGGTGGGGGGGGGGGGGGGTGGGGGGGGGGGGGGGTGGGGGGGGGGGGGGGTGGGGGGGGGGGGGGGTGGGGGGGGGGGGGGGTGGGGGGGGGGGGGGGTGGGGGGGGGGGGGGGTGGGGGGGGGGGGGGGTGGGGGGGGGGGGGGGTGGGGGGGGGGGGGGGTGGGGGGGGGGGGGGGTGGGGGGGGGGGGGGGTGGGGGGGGGGGGGGGTGGGGGGGGGGGGGGGTGGGGGGGGGGGGGGGTGGGGGGGGGGGGGGGTGGGGGGGGGGGGGGGTGGGGGGGGGGGGGGGTGGGGGGGGGGGGGGGTGGGGGGGGGGGGGGGTGGGGGGGGGGGGGGGTGGGGGGGGGGGGGGGTGGGGGGGGGGGGGGGTGGGGGGGGGGGGGGGTGGGGGGGGGGGGGGGTGGGGGGGGGGGGGGGTGGGGGGGGGGGGGGGTGGGGGGGGGGGGGGGTGGGGGGGGGGGGGGGTGGGGGGGGGGGGGGGTGGGGGGGGGGGGGGGTGGGGGGGGGGGGGGGTGGGGGGGGGGGGGGGTGGGGGGGGGGGGGGGTGGGGGGGGGGGGGGGTGGGGGGGGGGGGGGGTGGGGGGGGGGGGGGGTGGGGGGGGGGGGGGGTGGGGGGGGGGGGGGGTGGGGGGGGGGGGGGGTGGGGGGGGGGGGGGGTGGGGGGGGGGGGGGGTGGGGGGGGGGGGGGGTGGGGGGGGGGGGGGGTGGGGGGGGGGGGGGGTGGGGGGGGGGGGGGGTGGGGGGGGGGGGGGGTGGGGGGGGGGGGGGGTGGGGGGGGGGGGGGGTGGGGGGGGGGGGGGGTGGGGGGGGGGGGGGGTGGGGGGGGGGGGGGGTGGGGGGGGGGGGGGGTGGGGGGGGGGGGGGGTGGGGGGGGGGGGGGGTGGGGGGGGGGGGGGGTGGGGGGGGGGGGGGGTGGGGGGGGGGGGGGGTGGGGGGGGGGGGGGGTGGGGGGGGGGGGGGGTGGGGGGGGGGGGGGGTGGGGGGGGGGGGGGGTGGGGGGGGGGGGGGGTGGGGGGGGGGGGGGGTGGGGGGGGGGGGGGGTGGGGGGGGGGGGGGGTGGGGGGGGGGGGGGGTGGGGGGGGGGGGGGGTGGGGGGGGGGGGGGGTGGGGGGGGGGGGGGGTGGGGGGGGGGGGGGGTGGGGGGGGGGGGGGGTGGGGGGGGGGGGGGGTGGGGGGGGGGGGGGGTGGGGGGGGGGGGGGGTGGGGGGGGGGGGGGGTGGGGGGGGGGGGGGGTGGGGGGGGGGGGGGGTGGGGGGGGGGGGGGGTGGGGGGGGGGGGGGGTGGGGGGGGGGGGGGGTGGGGGGGGGGGGGGGTGGGGGGGGGGGGGGGTGGGGGGGGGGGGGGGTGGGGGGGGGGGGGGGTGGGGGGGGGGGGGGGTGGGGGGGGGGGGGGGTGGGGGGGGGGGGGGGTGGGGGGGGGGGGGGGTGGGGGGGGGGGGGGGTGGGGGGGGGGGGGGGTGGGGGGGGGGGGGGGTGGGGGGGGGGGGGGGTGGGGGGGGGGGGGGGTGGGGGGGGGGGGGGGTGGGGGGGGGGGGGGGTGGGGGGGGGGGGGGGTGGGGGGGGGGGGGGGTGGGGGGGGGGGGGGGTGGGGGGGGGGGGGGGTGGGGGGGGGGGGGGGTGGGGGGGGGGGGGGGTGGGGGGGGGGGGGGGTGGGGGGGGGGGGGGGTGGGGGGGGGGGGGGGTGGGGGGGGGGGGGGGTGGGGGGGGGGGGGGGTGGGGGGGGGGGGGGGTGGGGGGGGGGGGGGGTGGGGGGGGGGGGGGGTGGGGGGGGGGGGGGGTGGGGGGGGGGGGGGGTGGGGGGGGGGGGGGGTGGGGGGGGGGGGGGGTGGGGGGGGGGGGGGGTGGGGGGGGGGGGGGGTGGGGGGGGGGGGGGGTGGGGGGGGGGGGGGGTGGGGGGGGGGGGGGGTGGGGGGGGGGGGGGGTGGGGGGGGGGGGGGGTGGGGGGGGGGGGGGGTGGGGGGGGGGGGGGGTGGGGGGGGGGGGGGGTGGGGGGGGGGGGGGGTGGGGGGGGGGGGGGGTGGGGGGGGGGGGGGGTGGGGGGGGGGGGGGGTGGGGGGGGGGGGGGGTGGGGGGGGGGGGGGGTGGGGGGGGGGGGGGGTGGGGGGGGGGGGGGGTGGGGGGGGGGGGGGGTGGGGGGGGGGGGGGGTGGGGGGGGGGGGGGGTGGGGGGGGGGGGGGGTGGGGGGGGGGGGGGGTGGGGGGGGGGGGGGGTGGGGGGGGGGGGGGGTGGGGGGGGGGGGGGGTGGGGGGGGGGGGGGGTGGGGGGGGGGGGGGGTGGGGGGGGGGGGGGGTGGGGGGGGGGGGGGGTGGGGGGGGGGGGGGGTGGGGGGGGGGGGGGGTGGGGGGGGGGGGGGGTGGGGGGGGGGGGGGGTGGGGGGGGGGGGGGGTGGGGGGGGGGGGGGGTGGGGGGGGGGGGGGGTGGGGGGGGGGGGGGGTGGGGGGGGGGGGGGGTGGGGGGGGGGGGGGGTGGGGGGGGGGGGGGGTGGGGGGGGGGGGGGGTGGGGGGGGGGGGGGGTGGGGGGGGGGGGGGGTGGGGGGGGGGGGGGGTGGGGGGGGGGGGGGGTGGGGGGGGGGGGGGGTGGGGGGGGGGGGGGGTGGGGGGGGGGGGGGGTGGGGGGGGGGGGGGGTGGGGGGGGGGGGGGGTGGGGGGGGGGGGGGGTGGGGGGGGGGGGGGGTGGGGGGGGGGGGGGGTGGGGGGGGGGGGGGGTGGGGGGGGGGGGGGGTGGGGGGGGGGGGGGGTGGGGGGGGGGGGGGGTGGGGGGGGGGGGGGGTGGGGGGGGGGGGGGGTGGGGGGGGGGGGGGGTGGGGGGGGGGGGGGGTGGGGGGGGGGGGGGGTGGGGGGGGGGGGGGGTGGGGGGGGGGGGGGGTGGGGGGGGGGGGGGGTGGGGGGGGGGGGGGGTGGGGGGGGGGGGGGGTGGGGGGGGGGGGGGGTGGGGGGGGGGGGGGGTGGGGGGGGGGGGGGGTGGGGGGGGGGGGGGGTGGGGGGGGGGGGGGGTGGGGGGGGGGGGGGGTGGGGGGGGGGGGGGGTGGGGGGGGGGGGGGGTGGGGGGGGGGGGGGGTGGGGGGGGGGGGGGGTGGGGGGGGGGGGGGGTGGGGGGGGGGGGGGGTGGGGGGGGGGGGGGGTGGGGGGGGGGGGGGGTGGGGGGGGGGGGGGGTGGGGGGGGGGGGGGGTGGGGGGGGGGGGGGGTGGGGGGGGGGGGGGGTGGGGGGGGGGGGGGGTGGGGGGGGGGGGGGGTGGGGGGGGGGGGGGGTGGGGGGGGGGGGGGGTGGGGGGGGGGGGGGGTGGGGGGGGGGGGGGGTGGGGGGGGGGGGGGGTGGGGGGGGGGGGGGGTGGGGGGGGGGGGGGGTGGGGGGGGGGGGGGGTGGGGGGGGGGGGGGGTGGGGGGGGGGGGGGGTGGGGGGGGGGGGGGGTGGGGGGGGGGGGGGGTGGGGGGGGGGGGGGGTGGGGGGGGGGGGGGGTGGGGGGGGGGGGGGGTGGGGGGGGGGGGGGGTGGGGGGGGGGGGGGGTGGGGGGGGGGGGGGGTGGGGGGGGGGGGGGGTGGGGGGGGGGGGGGGTGGGGGGGGGGGGGGGTGGGGGGGGGGGGGGGTGGGGGGGGGGGGGGGTGGGGGGGGGGGGGGGTGGGGGGGGGGGGGGGTGGGGGGGGGGGGGGGTGGGGGGGGGGGGGGGTGGGGGGGGGGGGGGGTGGGGGGGGGGGGGGGTGGGGGGGGGGGGGGGTGGGGGGGGGGGGGGGTGGGGGGGGGGGGGGGTGGGGGGGGGGGGGGGTGGGGGGGGGGGGGGGTGGGGGGGGGGGGGGGTGGGGGGGGGGGGGGGTGGGGGGGGGGGGGGGTGGGGGGGGGGGGGGGTGGGGGGGGGGGGGGGTGGGGGGGGGGGGGGGTGGGGGGGGGGGGGGGTGGGGGGGGGGGGGGGTGGGGGGGGGGGGGGGTGGGGGGGGGGGGGGGTGGGGGGGGGGGGGGGTGGGGGGGGGGGGGGGTGGGGGGGGGGGGGGGTGGGGGGGGGGGGGGGTGGGGGGGGGGGGGGGTGGGGGGGGGGGGGGGTGGGGGGGGGGGGGGGTGGGGGGGGGGGGGGGTGGGGGGGGGGGGGGGTGGGGGGGGGGGGGGGTGGGGGGGGGGGGGGGTGGGGGGGGGGGGGGGTGGGGGGGGGGGGGGGTGGGGGGGGGGGGGGGTGGGGGGGGGGGGGGGTGGGGGGGGGGGGGGGTGGGGGGGGGGGGGGGTGGGGGGGGGGGGGGGTGGGGGGGGGGGGGGGTGGGGGGGGGGGGGGGTGGGGGGGGGGGGGGGTGGGGGGGGGGGGGGGTGGGGGGGGGGGGGGGTGGGGGGGGGGGGGGGTGGGGGGGGGGGGGGGTGGGGGGGGGGGGGGGTGGGGGGGGGGGGGGGTGGGGGGGGGGGGGGGTGGGGGGGGGGGGGGGTGGGGGGGGGGGGGGGTGGGGGGGGGGGGGGGTGGGGGGGGGGGGGGGTGGGGGGGGGGGGGGGTGGGGGGGGGGGGGGGTGGGGGGGGGGGGGGGTGGGGGGGGGGGGGGGTGGGGGGGGGGGGGGGTGGGGGGGGGGGGGGGTGGGGGGGGGGGGGGGTGGGGGGGGGGGGGGGTGGGGGGGGGGGGGGGTGGGGGGGGGGGGGGGTGGGGGGGGGGGGGGGTGGGGGGGGGGGGGGGTGGGGGGGGGGGGGGGTGGGGGGGGGGGGGGGTGGGGGGGGGGGGGGGTGGGGGGGGGGGGGGGTGGGGGGGGGGGGGGGTGGGGGGGGGGGGGGGTGGGGGGGGGGGGGGGTGGGGGGGGGGGGGGGTGGGGGGGGGGGGGGGTGGGGGGGGGGGGGGGTGGGGGGGGGGGGGGGTGGGGGGGGGGGGGGGTGGGGGGGGGGGGGGGTGGGGGGGGGGGGGGGTGGGGGGGGGGGGGGGTGGGGGGGGGGGGGGGTGGGGGGGGGGGGGGGTGGGGGGGGGGGGGGGTGGGGGGGGGGGGGGGTGGGGGGGGGGGGGGGTGGGGGGGGGGGGGGGTGGGGGGGGGGGGGGGTGGGGGGGGGGGGGGGTGGGGGGGGGGGGGGGTGGGGGGGGGGGGGGGTGGGGGGGGGGGGGGGTGGGGGGGGGGGGGGGTGGGGGGGGGGGGGGGTGGGGGGGGGGGGGGGTGGGGGGGGGGGGGGGTGGGGGGGGGGGGGGGTGGGGGGGGGGGGGGGTGGGGGGGGGGGGGGGTGGGGGGGGGGGGGGGTGGGGGGGGGGGGGGGTGGGGGGGGGGGGGGGTGGGGGGGGGGGGGGGTGGGGGGGGGGGGGGGTGGGGGGGGGGGGGGGTGGGGGGGGGGGGGGGTGGGGGGGGGGGGGGGTGGGGGGGGGGGGGGGTGGGGGGGGGGGGGGGTGGGGGGGGGGGGGGGTGGGGGGGGGGGGGGGTGGGGGGGGGGGGGGGTGGGGGGGGGGGGGGGTGGGGGGGGGGGGGGGTGGGGGGGGGGGGGGGTGGGGGGGGGGGGGGGTGGGGGGGGGGGGGGGTGGGGGGGGGGGGGGGTGGGGGGGGGGGGGGGTGGGGGGGGGGGGGGGTGGGGGGGGGGGGGGGTGGGGGGGGGGGGGGGTGGGGGGGGGGGGGGGTGGGGGGGGGGGGGGGTGGGGGGGGGGGGGGGTGGGGGGGGGGGGGGGTGGGGGGGGGGGGGGGTGGGGGGGGGGGGGGGTGGGGGGGGGGGGGGGTGGGGGGGGGGGGGGGTGGGGGGGGGGGGGGGTGGGGGGGGGGGGGGGTGGGGGGGGGGGGGGGTGGGGGGGGGGGGGGGTGGGGGGGGGGGGGGGTGGGGGGGGGGGGGGGTGGGGGGGGGGGGGGGTGGGGGGGGGGGGGGGTGGGGGGGGGGGGGGGTGGGGGGGGGGGGGGGTGGGGGGGGGGGGGGGTGGGGGGGGGGGGGGGTGGGGGGGGGGGGGGGTGGGGGGGGGGGGGGGTGGGGGGGGGGGGGGGTGGGGGGGGGGGGGGGTGGGGGGGGGGGGGGGTGGGGGGGGGGGGGGGTGGGGGGGGGGGGGGGTGGGGGGGGGGGGGGGTGGGGGGGGGGGGGGGTGGGGGGGGGGGGGGGTGGGGGGGGGGGGGGGTGGGGGGGGGGGGGGGTGGGGGGGGGGGGGGGTGGGGGGGGGGGGGGGTGGGGGGGGGGGGGGGTGGGGGGGGGGGGGGGTGGGGGGGGGGGGGGGTGGGGGGGGGGGGGGGTGGGGGGGGGGGGGGGTGGGGGGGGGGGGGGGTGGGGGGGGGGGGGGGTGGGGGGGGGGGGGGGTGGGGGGGGGGGGGGGTGGGGGGGGGGGGGGGTGGGGGGGGGGGGGGGTGGGGGGGGGGGGGGGTGGGGGGGGGGGGGGGTGGGGGGGGGGGGGGGTGGGGGGGGGGGGGGGTGGGGGGGGGGGGGGGTGGGGGGGGGGGGGGGTGGGGGGGGGGGGGGGTGGGGGGGGGGGGGGGTGGGGGGGGGGGGGGGTGGGGGGGGGGGGGGGTGGGGGGGGGGGGGGGTGGGGGGGGGGGGGGGTGGGGGGGGGGGGGGGTGGGGGGGGGGGGGGGTGGGGGGGGGGGGGGGTGGGGGGGGGGGGGGGTGGGGGGGGGGGGGGGTGGGGGGGGGGGGGGGTGGGGGGGGGGGGGGGTGGGGGGGGGGGGGGGTGGGGGGGGGGGGGGGTGGGGGGGGGGGGGGGTGGGGGGGGGGGGGGGTGGGGGGGGGGGGGGGTGGGGGGGGGGGGGGGTGGGGGGGGGGGGGGGTGGGGGGGGGGGGGGGTGGGGGGGGGGGGGGGTGGGGGGGGGGGGGGGTGGGGGGGGGGGGGGGTGGGGGGGGGGGGGGGTGGGGGGGGGGGGGGGTGGGGGGGGGGGGGGGTGGGGGGGGGGGGGGGTGGGGGGGGGGGGGGGTGGGGGGGGGGGGGGGTGGGGGGGGGGGGGGGTGGGGGGGGGGGGGGGTGGGGGGGGGGGGGGGTGGGGGGGGGGGGGGGTGGGGGGGGGGGGGGGTGGGGGGGGGGGGGGGTGGGGGGGGGGGGGGGTGGGGGGGGGGGGGGGTGGGGGGGGGGGGGGGTGGGGGGGGGGGGGGGTGGGGGGGGGGGGGGGTGGGGGGGGGGGGGGGTGGGGGGGGGGGGGGGTGGGGGGGGGGGGGGGTGGGGGGGGGGGGGGGTGGGGGGGGGGGGGGGTGGGGGGGGGGGGGGGTGGGGGGGGGGGGGGGTGGGGGGGGGGGGGGGTGGGGGGGGGGGGGGGTGGGGGGGGGGGGGGGTGGGGGGGGGGGGGGGTGGGGGGGGGGGGGGGTGGGGGGGGGGGGGGGTGGGGGGGGGGGGGGGTGGGGGGGGGGGGGGGTGGGGGGGGGGGGGGGTGGGGGGGGGGGGGGGTGGGGGGGGGGGGGGGTGGGGGGGGGGGGGGGTGGGGGGGGGGGGGGGTGGGGGGGGGGGGGGGTGGGGGGGGGGGGGGGTGGGGGGGGGGGGGGGTGGGGGGGGGGGGGGGTGGGGGGGGGGGGGGGTGGGGGGGGGGGGGGGTGGGGGGGGGGGGGGGTGGGGGGGGGGGGGGGTGGGGGGGGGGGGGGGTGGGGGGGGGGGGGGGTGGGGGGGGGGGGGGGTGGGGGGGGGGGGGGGTGGGGGGGGGGGGGGGTGGGGGGGGGGGGGGGTGGGGGGGGGGGGGGGTGGGGGGGGGGGGGGGTGGGGGGGGGGGGGGGTGGGGGGGGGGGGGGGTGGGGGGGGGGGGGGGTGGGGGGGGGGGGGGGTGGGGGGGGGGGGGGGTGGGGGGGGGGGGGGGTGGGGGGGGGGGGGGGTGGGGGGGGGGGGGGGTGGGGGGGGGGGGGGGTGGGGGGGGGGGGGGGTGGGGGGGGGGGGGGGTGGGGGGGGGGGGGGGTGGGGGGGGGGGGGGGTGGGGGGGGGGGGGGGTGGGGGGGGGGGGGGGTGGGGGGGGGGGGGGGTGGGGGGGGGGGGGGGTGGGGGGGGGGGGGGGTGGGGGGGGGGGGGGGTGGGGGGGGGGGGGGGTGGGGGGGGGGGGGGGTGGGGGGGGGGGGGGGTGGGGGGGGGGGGGGGTGGGGGGGGGGGGGGGTGGGGGGGGGGGGGGGTGGGGGGGGGGGGGGGTGGGGGGGGGGGGGGGTGGGGGGGGGGGGGGGTGGGGGGGGGGGGGGGTGGGGGGGGGGGGGGGTGGGGGGGGGGGGGGGTGGGGGGGGGGGGGGGTGGGGGGGGGGGGGGGTGGGGGGGGGGGGGGGTGGGGGGGGGGGGGGGTGGGGGGGGGGGGGGGTGGGGGGGGGGGGGGGTGGGGGGGGGGGGGGGTGGGGGGGGGGGGGGGTGGGGGGGGGGGGGGGTGGGGGGGGGGGGGGGTGGGGGGGGGGGGGGGTGGGGGGGGGGGGGGGTGGGGGGGGGGGGGGGTGGGGGGGGGGGGGGGTGGGGGGGGGGGGGGGTGGGGGGGGGGGGGGGTGGGGGGGGGGGGGGGTGGGGGGGGGGGGGGGTGGGGGGGGGGGGGGGTGGGGGGGGGGGGGGGTGGGGGGGGGGGGGGGTGGGGGGGGGGGGGGGTGGGGGGGGGGGGGGGTGGGGGGGGGGGGGGGTGGGGGGGGGGGGGGGTGGGGGGGGGGGGGGGTGGGGGGGGGGGGGGGTGGGGGGGGGGGGGGGTGGGGGGGGGGGGGGGTGGGGGGGGGGGGGGGTGGGGGGGGGGGGGGGTGGGGGGGGGGGGGGGTGGGGGGGGGGGGGGGTGGGGGGGGGGGGGGGTGGGGGGGGGGGGGGGTGGGGGGGGGGGGGGGTGGGGGGGGGGGGGGGTGGGGGGGGGGGGGGGTGGGGGGGGGGGGGGGTGGGGGGGGGGGGGGGTGGGGGGGGGGGGGGGTGGGGGGGGGGGGGGGTGGGGGGGGGGGGGGGTGGGGGGGGGGGGGGGTGGGGGGGGGGGGGGGTGGGGGGGGGGGGGGGTGGGGGGGGGGGGGGGTGGGGGGGGGGGGGGGTGGGGGGGGGGGGGGGTGGGGGGGGGGGGGGGTGGGGGGGGGGGGGGGTGGGGGGGGGGGGGGGTGGGGGGGGGGGGGGGTGGGGGGGGGGGGGGGTGGGGGGGGGGGGGGGTGGGGGGGGGGGGGGGTGGGGGGGGGGGGGGGTGGGGGGGGGGGGGGGTGGGGGGGGGGGGGGGTGGGGGGGGGGGGGGGTGGGGGGGGGGGGGGGTGGGGGGGGGGGGGGGTGGGGGGGGGGGGGGGTGGGGGGGGGGGGGGGTGGGGGGGGGGGGGGGTGGGGGGGGGGGGGGGTGGGGGGGGGGGGGGGTGGGGGGGGGGGGGGGTGGGGGGGGGGGGGGGTGGGGGGGGGGGGGGGTGGGGGGGGGGGGGGGTGGGGGGGGGGGGGGGTGGGGGGGGGGGGGGGTGGGGGGGGGGGGGGGTGGGGGGGGGGGGGGGTGGGGGGGGGGGGGGGTGGGGGGGGGGGGGGGTGGGGGGGGGGGGGGGTGGGGGGGGGGGGGGGTGGGGGGGGGGGGGGGTGGGGGGGGGGGGGGGTGGGGGGGGGGGGGGGTGGGGGGGGGGGGGGGTGGGGGGGGGGGGGGGTGGGGGGGGGGGGGGGTGGGGGGGGGGGGGGGTGGGGGGGGGGGGGGGTGGGGGGGGGGGGGGGTGGGGGGGGGGGGGGGTGGGGGGGGGGGGGGGTGGGGGGGGGGGGGGGTGGGGGGGGGGGGGGGTGGGGGGGGGGGGGGGTGGGGGGGGGGGGGGGTGGGGGGGGGGGGGGGTGGGGGGGGGGGGGGGTGGGGGGGGGGGGGGGTGGGGGGGGGGGGGGGTGGGGGGGGGGGGGGGTGGGGGGGGGGGGGGGTGGGGGGGGGGGGGGGTGGGGGGGGGGGGGGGTGGGGGGGGGGGGGGGTGGGGGGGGGGGGGGGTGGGGGGGGGGGGGGGTGGGGGGGGGGGGGGGTGGGGGGGGGGGGGGGTGGGGGGGGGGGGGGGTGGGGGGGGGGGGGGGTGGGGGGGGGGGGGGGTGGGGGGGGGGGGGGGTGGGGGGGGGGGGGGGTGGGGGGGGGGGGGGGTGGGGGGGGGGGGGGGTGGGGGGGGGGGGGGGTGGGGGGGGGGGGGGGTGGGGGGGGGGGGGGGTGGGGGGGGGGGGGGGTGGGGGGGGGGGGGGGTGGGGGGGGGGGGGGGTGGGGGGGGGGGGGGGTGGGGGGGGGGGGGGGTGGGGGGGGGGGGGGGTGGGGGGGGGGGGGGGTGGGGGGGGGGGGGGGTGGGGGGGGGGGGGGGTGGGGGGGGGGGGGGGTGGGGGGGGGGGGGGGTGGGGGGGGGGGGGGGTGGGGGGGGGGGGGGGTGGGGGGGGGGGGGGGTGGGGGGGGGGGGGGGTGGGGGGGGGGGGGGGTGGGGGGGGGGGGGGGTGGGGGGGGGGGGGGGTGGGGGGGGGGGGGGGTGGGGGGGGGGGGGGGTGGGGGGGGGGGGGGGTGGGGGGGGGGGGGGGTGGGGGGGGGGGGGGGTGGGGGGGGGGGGGGGTGGGGGGGGGGGGGGGTGGGGGGGGGGGGGGGTGGGGGGGGGGGGGGGTGGGGGGGGGGGGGGGTGGGGGGGGGGGGGGGTGGGGGGGGGGGGGGGTGGGGGGGGGGGGGGGTGGGGGGGGGGGGGGGTGGGGGGGGGGGGGGGTGGGGGGGGGGGGGGGTGGGGGGGGGGGGGGGTGGGGGGGGGGGGGGGTGGGGGGGGGGGGGGGTGGGGGGGGGGGGGGGTGGGGGGGGGGGGGGGTGGGGGGGGGGGGGGGTGGGGGGGGGGGGGGGTGGGGGGGGGGGGGGGTGGGGGGGGGGGGGGGTGGGGGGGGGGGGGGGTGGGGGGGGGGGGGGGTGGGGGGGGGGGGGGGTGGGGGGGGGGGGGGGTGGGGGGGGGGGGGGGTGGGGGGGGGGGGGGGTGGGGGGGGGGGGGGGTGGGGGGGGGGGGGGGTGGGGGGGGGGGGGGGTGGGGGGGGGGGGGGGTGGGGGGGGGGGGGGGTGGGGGGGGGGGGGGGTGGGGGGGGGGGGGGGTGGGGGGGGGGGGGGGTGGGGGGGGGGGGGGGTGGGGGGGGGGGGGGGTGGGGGGGGGGGGGGGTGGGGGGGGGGGGGGGTGGGGGGGGGGGGGGGTGGGGGGGGGGGGGGGTGGGGGGGGGGGGGGGTGGGGGGGGGGGGGGGTGGGGGGGGGGGGGGGTGGGGGGGGGGGGGGGTGGGGGGGGGGGGGGGTGGGGGGGGGGGGGGGTGGGGGGGGGGGGGGGTGGGGGGGGGGGGGGGTGGGGGGGGGGGGGGGTGGGGGGGGGGGGGGGTGGGGGGGGGGGGGGGTGGGGGGGGGGGGGGGTGGGGGGGGGGGGGGGTGGGGGGGGGGGGGGGTGGGGGGGGGGGGGGGTGGGGGGGGGGGGGGGTGGGGGGGGGGGGGGGTGGGGGGGGGGGGGGGTGGGGGGGGGGGGGGGTGGGGGGGGGGGGGGGTGGGGGGGGGGGGGGGTGGGGGGGGGGGGGGGTGGGGGGGGGGGGGGGTGGGGGGGGGGGGGGGTGGGGGGGGGGGGGGGTGGGGGGGGGGGGGGGTGGGGGGGGGGGGGGGTGGGGGGGGGGGGGGGTGGGGGGGGGGGGGGGTGGGGGGGGGGGGGGGTGGGGGGGGGGGGGGGTGGGGGGGGGGGGGGGTGGGGGGGGGGGGGGGTGGGGGGGGGGGGGGGTGGGGGGGGGGGGGGGTGGGGGGGGGGGGGGGTGGGGGGGGGGGGGGGTGGGGGGGGGGGGGGGTGGGGGGGGGGGGGGGTGGGGGGGGGGGGGGGTGGGGGGGGGGGGGGGTGGGGGGGGGGGGGGGTGGGGGGGGGGGGGGGTGGGGGGGGGGGGGGGTGGGGGGGGGGGGGGGTGGGGGGGGGGGGGGGTGGGGGGGGGGGGGGGTGGGGGGGGGGGGGGGTGGGGGGGGGGGGGGGTGGGGGGGGGGGGGGGTGGGGGGGGGGGGGGGTGGGGGGGGGGGGGGGTGGGGGGGGGGGGGGGTGGGGGGGGGGGGGGGTGGGGGGGGGGGGGGGTGGGGGGGGGGGGGGGTGGGGGGGGGGGGGGGTGGGGGGGGGGGGGGGTGGGGGGGGGGGGGGGTGGGGGGGGGGGGGGGTGGGGGGGGGGGGGGGTGGGGGGGGGGGGGGGTGGGGGGGGGGGGGGGTGGGGGGGGGGGGGGGTGGGGGGGGGGGGGGGTGGGGGGGGGGGGGGGTGGGGGGGGGGGGGGGTGGGGGGGGGGGGGGGTGGGGGGGGGGGGGGGTGGGGGGGGGGGGGGGTGGGGGGGGGGGGGGGTGGGGGGGGGGGGGGGTGGGGGGGGGGGGGGGTGGGGGGGGGGGGGGGTGGGGGGGGGGGGGGGTGGGGGGGGGGGGGGGTGGGGGGGGGGGGGGGTGGGGGGGGGGGGGGGTGGGGGGGGGGGGGGGTGGGGGGGGGGGGGGGTGGGGGGGGGGGGGGGTGGGGGGGGGGGGGGGTGGGGGGGGGGGGGGGTGGGGGGGGGGGGGGGTGGGGGGGGGGGGGGGTGGGGGGGGGGGGGGGTGGGGGGGGGGGGGGGTGGGGGGGGGGGGGGGTGGGGGGGGGGGGGGGTGGGGGGGGGGGGGGGTGGGGGGGGGGGGGGGTGGGGGGGGGGGGGGGTGGGGGGGGGGGGGGGTGGGGGGGGGGGGGGGTGGGGGGGGGGGGGGGTGGGGGGGGGGGGGGGTGGGGGGGGGGGGGGGTGGGGGGGGGGGGGGGTGGGGGGGGGGGGGGGTGGGGGGGGGGGGGGGTGGGGGGGGGGGGGGGTGGGGGGGGGGGGGGGTGGGGGGGGGGGGGGGTGGGGGGGGGGGGGGGTGGGGGGGGGGGGGGGTGGGGGGGGGGGGGGGTGGGGGGGGGGGGGGGTGGGGGGGGGGGGGGGTGGGGGGGGGGGGGGGTGGGGGGGGGGGGGGGTGGGGGGGGGGGGGGGTGGGGGGGGGGGGGGGTGGGGGGGGGGGGGGGTGGGGGGGGGGGGGGGTGGGGGGGGGGGGGGGTGGGGGGGGGGGGGGGTGGGGGGGGGGGGGGGTGGGGGGGGGGGGGGGTGGGGGGGGGGGGGGGTGGGGGGGGGGGGGGGTGGGGGGGGGGGGGGGTGGGGGGGGGGGGGGGTGGGGGGGGGGGGGGGTGGGGGGGGGGGGGGGTGGGGGGGGGGGGGGGTGGGGGGGGGGGGGGGTGGGGGGGGGGGGGGGTGGGGGGGGGGGGGGGTGGGGGGGGGGGGGGGTGGGGGGGGGGGGGGGTGGGGGGGGGGGGGGGTGGGGGGGGGGGGGGGTGGGGGGGGGGGGGGGTGGGGGGGGGGGGGGGTGGGGGGGGGGGGGGGTGGGGGGGGGGGGGGGTGGGGGGGGGGGGGGGTGGGGGGGGGGGGGGGTGGGGGGGGGGGGGGGTGGGGGGGGGGGGGGGTGGGGGGGGGGGGGGGTGGGGGGGGGGGGGGGTGGGGGGGGGGGGGGGTGGGGGGGGGGGGGGGTGGGGGGGGGGGGGGGTGGGGGGGGGGGGGGGTGGGGGGGGGGGGGGGTGGGGGGGGGGGGGGGTGGGGGGGGGGGGGGGTGGGGGGGGGGGGGGGTGGGGGGGGGGGGGGGTGGGGGGGGGGGGGGGTGGGGGGGGGGGGGGGTGGGGGGGGGGGGGGGTGGGGGGGGGGGGGGGTGGGGGGGGGGGGGGGTGGGGGGGGGGGGGGGTGGGGGGGGGGGGGGGTGGGGGGGGGGGGGGGTGGGGGGGGGGGGGGGTGGGGGGGGGGGGGGGTGGGGGGGGGGGGGGGTGGGGGGGGGGGGGGGTGGGGGGGGGGGGGGGTGGGGGGGGGGGGGGGTGGGGGGGGGGGGGGGTGGGGGGGGGGGGGGGTGGGGGGGGGGGGGGGTGGGGGGGGGGGGGGGTGGGGGGGGGGGGGGGTGGGGGGGGGGGGGGGTGGGGGGGGGGGGGGGTGGGGGGGGGGGGGGGTGGGGGGGGGGGGGGGTGGGGGGGGGGGGGGGTGGGGGGGGGGGGGGGTGGGGGGGGGGGGGGGTGGGGGGGGGGGGGGGTGGGGGGGGGGGGGGGTGGGGGGGGGGGGGGGTGGGGGGGGGGGGGGGTGGGGGGGGGGGGGGGTGGGGGGGGGGGGGGGTGGGGGGGGGGGGGGGTGGGGGGGGGGGGGGGTGGGGGGGGGGGGGGGTGGGGGGGGGGGGGGGTGGGGGGGGGGGGGGGTGGGGGGGGGGGGGGGTGGGGGGGGGGGGGGGTGGGGGGGGGGGGGGGTGGGGGGGGGGGGGGGTGGGGGGGGGGGGGGGTGGGGGGGGGGGGGGGTGGGGGGGGGGGGGGGTGGGGGGGGGGGGGGGTGGGGGGGGGGGGGGGTGGGGGGGGGGGGGGGTGGGGGGGGGGGGGGGTGGGGGGGGGGGGGGGTGGGGGGGGGGGGGGGTGGGGGGGGGGGGGGGTGGGGGGGGGGGGGGGTGGGGGGGGGGGGGGGTGGGGGGGGGGGGGGGTGGGGGGGGGGGGGGGTGGGGGGGGGGGGGGGTGGGGGGGGGGGGGGGTGGGGGGGGGGGGGGGTGGGGGGGGGGGGGGGTGGGGGGGGGGGGGGGTGGGGGGGGGGGGGGGTGGGGGGGGGGGGGGGTGGGGGGGGGGGGGGGTGGGGGGGGGGGGGGGTGGGGGGGGGGGGGGGTGGGGGGGGGGGGGGGTGGGGGGGGGGGGGGGTGGGGGGGGGGGGGGGTGGGGGGGGGGGGGGGTGGGGGGGGGGGGGGGTGGGGGGGGGGGGGGGTGGGGGGGGGGGGGGGTGGGGGGGGGGGGGGGTGGGGGGGGGGGGGGGTGGGGGGGGGGGGGGGTGGGGGGGGGGGGGGGTGGGGGGGGGGGGGGGTGGGGGGGGGGGGGGGTGGGGGGGGGGGGGGGTGGGGGGGGGGGGGGGTGGGGGGGGGGGGGGGTGGGGGGGGGGGGGGGTGGGGGGGGGGGGGGGTGGGGGGGGGGGGGGGTGGGGGGGGGGGGGGGTGGGGGGGGGGGGGGGTGGGGGGGGGGGGGGGTGGGGGGGGGGGGGGGTGGGGGGGGGGGGGGGTGGGGGGGGGGGGGGGTGGGGGGGGGGGGGGGTGGGGGGGGGGGGGGGTGGGGGGGGGGGGGGGTGGGGGGGGGGGGGGGTGGGGGGGGGGGGGGGTGGGGGGGGGGGGGGGTGGGGGGGGGGGGGGGTGGGGGGGGGGGGGGGTGGGGGGGGGGGGGGGTGGGGGGGGGGGGGGGTGGGGGGGGGGGGGGGTGGGGGGGGGGGGGGGTGGGGGGGGGGGGGGGTGGGGGGGGGGGGGGGTGGGGGGGGGGGGGGGTGGGGGGGGGGGGGGGTGGGGGGGGGGGGGGGTGGGGGGGGGGGGGGGTGGGGGGGGGGGGGGGTGGGGGGGGGGGGGGGTGGGGGGGGGGGGGGGTGGGGGGGGGGGGGGGTGGGGGGGGGGGGGGGTGGGGGGGGGGGGGGGTGGGGGGGGGGGGGGGTGGGGGGGGGGGGGGGTGGGGGGGGGGGGGGGTGGGGGGGGGGGGGGGTGGGGGGGGGGGGGGGTGGGGGGGGGGGGGGGTGGGGGGGGGGGGGGGTGGGGGGGGGGGGGGGTGGGGGGGGGGGGGGGTGGGGGGGGGGGGGGGTGGGGGGGGGGGGGGGTGGGGGGGGGGGGGGGTGGGGGGGGGGGGGGGTGGGGGGGGGGGGGGGTGGGGGGGGGGGGGGGTGGGGGGGGGGGGGGGTGGGGGGGGGGGGGGGTGGGGGGGGGGGGGGGTGGGGGGGGGGGGGGGTGGGGGGGGGGGGGGGTGGGGGGGGGGGGGGGTGGGGGGGGGGGGGGGTGGGGGGGGGGGGGGGTGGGGGGGGGGGGGGGTGGGGGGGGGGGGGGGTGGGGGGGGGGGGGGGTGGGGGGGGGGGGGGGTGGGGGGGGGGGGGGGTGGGGGGGGGGGGGGGTGGGGGGGGGGGGGGGTGGGGGGGGGGGGGGGTGGGGGGGGGGGGGGGTGGGGGGGGGGGGGGGTGGGGGGGGGGGGGGGTGGGGGGGGGGGGGGGTGGGGGGGGGGGGGGGTGGGGGGGGGGGGGGGTGGGGGGGGGGGGGGGTGGGGGGGGGGGGGGGTGGGGGGGGGGGGGGGTGGGGGGGGGGGGGGGTGGGGGGGGGGGGGGGTGGGGGGGGGGGGGGGTGGGGGGGGGGGGGGGTGGGGGGGGGGGGGGGTGGGGGGGGGGGGGGGTGGGGGGGGGGGGGGGTGGGGGGGGGGGGGGGTGGGGGGGGGGGGGGGTGGGGGGGGGGGGGGGTGGGGGGGGGGGGGGGTGGGGGGGGGGGGGGGTGGGGGGGGGGGGGGGTGGGGGGGGGGGGGGGTGGGGGGGGGGGGGGGTGGGGGGGGGGGGGGGTGGGGGGGGGGGGGGGTGGGGGGGGGGGGGGGTGGGGGGGGGGGGGGGTGGGGGGGGGGGGGGGTGGGGGGGGGGGGGGGTGGGGGGGGGGGGGGGTGGGGGGGGGGGGGGGTGGGGGGGGGGGGGGGTGGGGGGGGGGGGGGGTGGGGGGGGGGGGGGGTGGGGGGGGGGGGGGGTGGGGGGGGGGGGGGGTGGGGGGGGGGGGGGGTGGGGGGGGGGGGGGGTGGGGGGGGGGGGGGGTGGGGGGGGGGGGGGGTGGGGGGGGGGGGGGGTGGGGGGGGGGGGGGGTGGGGGGGGGGGGGGGTGGGGGGGGGGGGGGGTGGGGGGGGGGGGGGGTGGGGGGGGGGGGGGGTGGGGGGGGGGGGGGGTGGGGGGGGGGGGGGGTGGGGGGGGGGGGGGGTGGGGGGGGGGGGGGGTGGGGGGGGGGGGGGGTGGGGGGGGGGGGGGGTGGGGGGGGGGGGGGGTGGGGGGGGGGGGGGGTGGGGGGGGGGGGGGGTGGGGGGGGGGGGGGGTGGGGGGGGGGGGGGGTGGGGGGGGGGGGGGGTGGGGGGGGGGGGGGGTGGGGGGGGGGGGGGGTGGGGGGGGGGGGGGGTGGGGGGGGGGGGGGGTGGGGGGGGGGGGGGGTGGGGGGGGGGGGGGGTGGGGGGGGGGGGGGGTGGGGGGGGGGGGGGGTGGGGGGGGGGGGGGGTGGGGGGGGGGGGGGGTGGGGGGGGGGGGGGGTGGGGGGGGGGGGGGGTGGGGGGGGGGGGGGGTGGGGGGGGGGGGGGGTGGGGGGGGGGGGGGGTGGGGGGGGGGGGGGGTGGGGGGGGGGGGGGGTGGGGGGGGGGGGGGGTGGGGGGGGGGGGGGGTGGGGGGGGGGGGGGGTGGGGGGGGGGGGGGGTGGGGGGGGGGGGGGGTGGGGGGGGGGGGGGGTGGGGGGGGGGGGGGGTGGGGGGGGGGGGGGGTGGGGGGGGGGGGGGGTGGGGGGGGGGGGGGGTGGGGGGGGGGGGGGGTGGGGGGGGGGGGGGGTGGGGGGGGGGGGGGGTGGGGGGGGGGGGGGGTGGGGGGGGGGGGGGGTGGGGGGGGGGGGGGGTGGGGGGGGGGGGGGGTGGGGGGGGGGGGGGGTGGGGGGGGGGGGGGGTGGGGGGGGGGGGGGGTGGGGGGGGGGGGGGGTGGGGGGGGGGGGGGGTGGGGGGGGGGGGGGGTGGGGGGGGGGGGGGGTGGGGGGGGGGGGGGGTGGGGGGGGGGGGGGGTGGGGGGGGGGGGGGGTGGGGGGGGGGGGGGGTGGGGGGGGGGGGGGGTGGGGGGGGGGGGGGGTGGGGGGGGGGGGGGGTGGGGGGGGGGGGGGGTGGGGGGGGGGGGGGGTGGGGGGGGGGGGGGGTGGGGGGGGGGGGGGGTGGGGGGGGGGGGGGGTGGGGGGGGGGGGGGGTGGGGGGGGGGGGGGGTGGGGGGGGGGGGGGGTGGGGGGGGGGGGGGGTGGGGGGGGGGGGGGGTGGGGGGGGGGGGGGGTGGGGGGGGGGGGGGGTGGGGGGGGGGGGGGGTGGGGGGGGGGGGGGGTGGGGGGGGGGGGGGGTGGGGGGGGGGGGGGGTGGGGGGGGGGGGGGGTGGGGGGGGGGGGGGGTGGGGGGGGGGGGGGGTGGGGGGGGGGGGGGGTGGGGGGGGGGGGGGGTGGGGGGGGGGGGGGGTGGGGGGGGGGGGGGGTGGGGGGGGGGGGGGGTGGGGGGGGGGGGGGGTGGGGGGGGGGGGGGGTGGGGGGGGGGGGGGGTGGGGGGGGGGGGGGGTGGGGGGGGGGGGGGGTGGGGGGGGGGGGGGGTGGGGGGGGGGGGGGGTGGGGGGGGGGGGGGGTGGGGGGGGGGGGGGGTGGGGGGGGGGGGGGGTGGGGGGGGGGGGGGGTGGGGGGGGGGGGGGGTGGGGGGGGGGGGGGGTGGGGGGGGGGGGGGGTGGGGGGGGGGGGGGGTGGGGGGGGGGGGGGGTGGGGGGGGGGGGGGGTGGGGGGGGGGGGGGGTGGGGGGGGGGGGGGGTGGGGGGGGGGGGGGGTGGGGGGGGGGGGGGGTGGGGGGGGGGGGGGGTGGGGGGGGGGGGGGGTGGGGGGGGGGGGGGGTGGGGGGGGGGGGGGGTGGGGGGGGGGGGGGGTGGGGGGGGGGGGGGGTGGGGGGGGGGGGGGGTGGGGGGGGGGGGGGGTGGGGGGGGGGGGGGGTGGGGGGGGGGGGGGGTGGGGGGGGGGGGGGGTGGGGGGGGGGGGGGGTGGGGGGGGGGGGGGGTGGGGGGGGGGGGGGGTGGGGGGGGGGGGGGGTGGGGGGGGGGGGGGGTGGGGGGGGGGGGGGGTGGGGGGGGGGGGGGGTGGGGGGGGGGGGGGGTGGGGGGGGGGGGGGGTGGGGGGGGGGGGGGGTGGGGGGGGGGGGGGGTGGGGGGGGGGGGGGGTGGGGGGGGGGGGGGGTGGGGGGGGGGGGGGGTGGGGGGGGGGGGGGGTGGGGGGGGGGGGGGGTGGGGGGGGGGGGGGGTGGGGGGGGGGGGGGGTGGGGGGGGGGGGGGGTGGGGGGGGGGGGGGGTGGGGGGGGGGGGGGGTGGGGGGGGGGGGGGGTGGGGGGGGGGGGGGGTGGGGGGGGGGGGGGGTGGGGGGGGGGGGGGGTGGGGGGGGGGGGGGGTGGGGGGGGGGGGGGGTGGGGGGGGGGGGGGGTGGGGGGGGGGGGGGGTGGGGGGGGGGGGGGGTGGGGGGGGGGGGGGGTGGGGGGGGGGGGGGGTGGGGGGGGGGGGGGGTGGGGGGGGGGGGGGGTGGGGGGGGGGGGGGGTGGGGGGGGGGGGGGGTGGGGGGGGGGGGGGGTGGGGGGGGGGGGGGGTGGGGGGGGGGGGGGGTGGGGGGGGGGGGGGGTGGGGGGGGGGGGGGGTGGGGGGGGGGGGGGGTGGGGGGGGGGGGGGGTGGGGGGGGGGGGGGGTGGGGGGGGGGGGGGGTGGGGGGGGGGGGGGGTGGGGGGGGGGGGGGGTGGGGGGGGGGGGGGGTGGGGGGGGGGGGGGGTGGGGGGGGGGGGGGGTGGGGGGGGGGGGGGGTGGGGGGGGGGGGGGGTGGGGGGGGGGGGGGGTGGGGGGGGGGGGGGGTGGGGGGGGGGGGGGGTGGGGGGGGGGGGGGGTGGGGGGGGGGGGGGGTGGGGGGGGGGGGGGGTGGGGGGGGGGGGGGGTGGGGGGGGGGGGGGGTGGGGGGGGGGGGGGGTGGGGGGGGGGGGGGGTGGGGGGGGGGGGGGGTGGGGGGGGGGGGGGGTGGGGGGGGGGGGGGGTGGGGGGGGGGGGGGGTGGGGGGGGGGGGGGGTGGGGGGGGGGGGGGGTGGGGGGGGGGGGGGGTGGGGGGGGGGGGGGGTGGGGGGGGGGGGGGGTGGGGGGGGGGGGGGGTGGGGGGGGGGGGGGGTGGGGGGGGGGGGGGGTGGGGGGGGGGGGGGGTGGGGGGGGGGGGGGGTGGGGGGGGGGGGGGGTGGGGGGGGGGGGGGGTGGGGGGGGGGGGGGGTGGGGGGGGGGGGGGGTGGGGGGGGGGGGGGGTGGGGGGGGGGGGGGGTGGGGGGGGGGGGGGGTGGGGGGGGGGGGGGGTGGGGGGGGGGGGGGGTGGGGGGGGGGGGGGGTGGGGGGGGGGGGGGGTGGGGGGGGGGGGGGGTGGGGGGGGGGGGGGGTGGGGGGGGGGGGGGGTGGGGGGGGGGGGGGGTGGGGGGGGGGGGGGGTGGGGGGGGGGGGGGGTGGGGGGGGGGGGGGGTGGGGGGGGGGGGGGGTGGGGGGGGGGGGGGGTGGGGGGGGGGGGGGGTGGGGGGGGGGGGGGGTGGGGGGGGGGGGGGGTGGGGGGGGGGGGGGGTGGGGGGGGGGGGGGGTGGGGGGGGGGGGGGGTGGGGGGGGGGGGGGGTGGGGGGGGGGGGGGGTGGGGGGGGGGGGGGGTGGGGGGGGGGGGGGGTGGGGGGGGGGGGGGGTGGGGGGGGGGGGGGGTGGGGGGGGGGGGGGGTGGGGGGGGGGGGGGGTGGGGGGGGGGGGGGGTGGGGGGGGGGGGGGGTGGGGGGGGGGGGGGGTGGGGGGGGGGGGGGGTGGGGGGGGGGGGGGGTGGGGGGGGGGGGGGGTGGGGGGGGGGGGGGGTGGGGGGGGGGGGGGGTGGGGGGGGGGGGGGGTGGGGGGGGGGGGGGGTGGGGGGGGGGGGGGGTGGGGGGGGGGGGGGGTGGGGGGGGGGGGGGGTGGGGGGGGGGGGGGGTGGGGGGGGGGGGGGGTGGGGGGGGGGGGGGGTGGGGGGGGGGGGGGGTGGGGGGGGGGGGGGGTGGGGGGGGGGGGGGGTGGGGGGGGGGGGGGGTGGGGGGGGGGGGGGGTGGGGGGGGGGGGGGGTGGGGGGGGGGGGGGGTGGGGGGGGGGGGGGGTGGGGGGGGGGGGGGGTGGGGGGGGGGGGGGGTGGGGGGGGGGGGGGGTGGGGGGGGGGGGGGGTGGGGGGGGGGGGGGGTGGGGGGGGGGGGGGGTGGGGGGGGGGGGGGGTGGGGGGGGGGGGGGGTGGGGGGGGGGGGGGGTGGGGGGGGGGGGGGGTGGGGGGGGGGGGGGGTGGGGGGGGGGGGGGGTGGGGGGGGGGGGGGGTGGGGGGGGGGGGGGGTGGGGGGGGGGGGGGGTGGGGGGGGGGGGGGGTGGGGGGGGGGGGGGGTGGGGGGGGGGGGGGGTGGGGGGGGGGGGGGGTGGGGGGGGGGGGGGGTGGGGGGGGGGGGGGGTGGGGGGGGGGGGGGGTGGGGGGGGGGGGGGGTGGGGGGGGGGGGGGGTGGGGGGGGGGGGGGGTGGGGGGGGGGGGGGGTGGGGGGGGGGGGGGGTGGGGGGGGGGGGGGGTGGGGGGGGGGGGGGGTGGGGGGGGGGGGGGGTGGGGGGGGGGGGGGGTGGGGGGGGGGGGGGGTGGGGGGGGGGGGGGGTGGGGGGGGGGGGGGGTGGGGGGGGGGGGGGGTGGGGGGGGGGGGGGGTGGGGGGGGGGGGGGGTGGGGGGGGGGGGGGGTGGGGGGGGGGGGGGGTGGGGGGGGGGGGGGGTGGGGGGGGGGGGGGGTGGGGGGGGGGGGGGGTGGGGGGGGGGGGGGGTGGGGGGGGGGGGGGGTGGGGGGGGGGGGGGGTGGGGGGGGGGGGGGGTGGGGGGGGGGGGGGGTGGGGGGGGGGGGGGGTGGGGGGGGGGGGGGGTGGGGGGGGGGGGGGGTGGGGGGGGGGGGGGGTGGGGGGGGGGGGGGGTGGGGGGGGGGGGGGGTGGGGGGGGGGGGGGGTGGGGGGGGGGGGGGGTGGGGGGGGGGGGGGGTGGGGGGGGGGGGGGGTGGGGGGGGGGGGGGGTGGGGGGGGGGGGGGGTGGGGGGGGGGGGGGGTGGGGGGGGGGGGGGGTGGGGGGGGGGGGGGGTGGGGGGGGGGGGGGGTGGGGGGGGGGGGGGGTGGGGGGGGGGGGGGGTGGGGGGGGGGGGGGGTGGGGGGGGGGGGGGGTGGGGGGGGGGGGGGGTGGGGGGGGGGGGGGGTGGGGGGGGGGGGGGGTGGGGGGGGGGGGGGGTGGGGGGGGGGGGGGGTGGGGGGGGGGGGGGGTGGGGGGGGGGGGGGGTGGGGGGGGGGGGGGGTGGGGGGGGGGGGGGGTGGGGGGGGGGGGGGGTGGGGGGGGGGGGGGGTGGGGGGGGGGGGGGGTGGGGGGGGGGGGGGGTGGGGGGGGGGGGGGGTGGGGGGGGGGGGGGGTGGGGGGGGGGGGGGGTGGGGGGGGGGGGGGGTGGGGGGGGGGGGGGGTGGGGGGGGGGGGGGGTGGGGGGGGGGGGGGGTGGGGGGGGGGGGGGGTGGGGGGGGGGGGGGGTGGGGGGGGGGGGGGGTGGGGGGGGGGGGGGGTGGGGGGGGGGGGGGGTGGGGGGGGGGGGGGGTGGGGGGGGGGGGGGGTGGGGGGGGGGGGGGGTGGGGGGGGGGGGGGGTGGGGGGGGGGGGGGGTGGGGGGGGGGGGGGGTGGGGGGGGGGGGGGGTGGGGGGGGGGGGGGGTGGGGGGGGGGGGGGGTGGGGGGGGGGGGGGGTGGGGGGGGGGGGGGGTGGGGGGGGGGGGGGGTGGGGGGGGGGGGGGGTGGGGGGGGGGGGGGGTGGGGGGGGGGGGGGGTGGGGGGGGGGGGGGGTGGGGGGGGGGGGGGGTGGGGGGGGGGGGGGGTGGGGGGGGGGGGGGGTGGGGGGGGGGGGGGGTGGGGGGGGGGGGGGGTGGGGGGGGGGGGGGGTGGGGGGGGGGGGGGGTGGGGGGGGGGGGGGGTGGGGGGGGGGGGGGGTGGGGGGGGGGGGGGGTGGGGGGGGGGGGGGGTGGGGGGGGGGGGGGGTGGGGGGGGGGGGGGGTGGGGGGGGGGGGGGGTGGGGGGGGGGGGGGGTGGGGGGGGGGGGGGGTGGGGGGGGGGGGGGGTGGGGGGGGGGGGGGGTGGGGGGGGGGGGGGGTGGGGGGGGGGGGGGGTGGGGGGGGGGGGGGGTGGGGGGGGGGGGGGGTGGGGGGGGGGGGGGGTGGGGGGGGGGGGGGGTGGGGGGGGGGGGGGGTGGGGGGGGGGGGGGGTGGGGGGGGGGGGGGGTGGGGGGGGGGGGGGGTGGGGGGGGGGGGGGGTGGGGGGGGGGGGGGGTGGGGGGGGGGGGGGGTGGGGGGGGGGGGGGGTGGGGGGGGGGGGGGGTGGGGGGGGGGGGGGGTGGGGGGGGGGGGGGGTGGGGGGGGGGGGGGGTGGGGGGGGGGGGGGGTGGGGGGGGGGGGGGGTGGGGGGGGGGGGGGGTGGGGGGGGGGGGGGGTGGGGGGGGGGGGGGGTGGGGGGGGGGGGGGGTGGGGGGGGGGGGGGGTGGGGGGGGGGGGGGGTGGGGGGGGGGGGGGGTGGGGGGGGGGGGGGGTGGGGGGGGGGGGGGGTGGGGGGGGGGGGGGGTGGGGGGGGGGGGGGGTGGGGGGGGGGGGGGGTGGGGGGGGGGGGGGGTGGGGGGGGGGGGGGGTGGGGGGGGGGGGGGGTGGGGGGGGGGGGGGGTGGGGGGGGGGGGGGGTGGGGGGGGGGGGGGGTGGGGGGGGGGGGGGGTGGGGGGGGGGGGGGGTGGGGGGGGGGGGGGGTGGGGGGGGGGGGGGGTGGGGGGGGGGGGGGGTGGGGGGGGGGGGGGGTGGGGGGGGGGGGGGGTGGGGGGGGGGGGGGGTGGGGGGGGGGGGGGGTGGGGGGGGGGGGGGGTGGGGGGGGGGGGGGGTGGGGGGGGGGGGGGGTGGGGGGGGGGGGGGGTGGGGGGGGGGGGGGGTGGGGGGGGGGGGGGGTGGGGGGGGGGGGGGGTGGGGGGGGGGGGGGGTGGGGGGGGGGGGGGGTGGGGGGGGGGGGGGGTGGGGGGGGGGGGGGGTGGGGGGGGGGGGGGGTGGGGGGGGGGGGGGGTGGGGGGGGGGGGGGGTGGGGGGGGGGGGGGGTGGGGGGGGGGGGGGGTGGGGGGGGGGGGGGGTGGGGGGGGGGGGGGGTGGGGGGGGGGGGGGGTGGGGGGGGGGGGGGGTGGGGGGGGGGGGGGGTGGGGGGGGGGGGGGGTGGGGGGGGGGGGGGGTGGGGGGGGGGGGGGGTGGGGGGGGGGGGGGGTGGGGGGGGGGGGGGGTGGGGGGGGGGGGGGGTGGGGGGGGGGGGGGGTGGGGGGGGGGGGGGGTGGGGGGGGGGGGGGGTGGGGGGGGGGGGGGGTGGGGGGGGGGGGGGGTGGGGGGGGGGGGGGGTGGGGGGGGGGGGGGGTGGGGGGGGGGGGGGGTGGGGGGGGGGGGGGGTGGGGGGGGGGGGGGGTGGGGGGGGGGGGGGGTGGGGGGGGGGGGGGGTGGGGGGGGGGGGGGGTGGGGGGGGGGGGGGGTGGGGGGGGGGGGGGGTGGGGGGGGGGGGGGGTGGGGGGGGGGGGGGGTGGGGGGGGGGGGGGGTGGGGGGGGGGGGGGGTGGGGGGGGGGGGGGGTGGGGGGGGGGGGGGGTGGGGGGGGGGGGGGGTGGGGGGGGGGGGGGGTGGGGGGGGGGGGGGGTGGGGGGGGGGGGGGGTGGGGGGGGGGGGGGGTGGGGGGGGGGGGGGGTGGGGGGGGGGGGGGGTGGGGGGGGGGGGGGGTGGGGGGGGGGGGGGGTGGGGGGGGGGGGGGGTGGGGGGGGGGGGGGGTGGGGGGGGGGGGGGGTGGGGGGGGGGGGGGGTGGGGGGGGGGGGGGGTGGGGGGGGGGGGGGGTGGGGGGGGGGGGGGGTGGGGGGGGGGGGGGGTGGGGGGGGGGGGGGGTGGGGGGGGGGGGGGGTGGGGGGGGGGGGGGGTGGGGGGGGGGGGGGGTGGGGGGGGGGGGGGGTGGGGGGGGGGGGGGGTGGGGGGGGGGGGGGGTGGGGGGGGGGGGGGGTGGGGGGGGGGGGGGGTGGGGGGGGGGGGGGGTGGGGGGGGGGGGGGGTGGGGGGGGGGGGGGGTGGGGGGGGGGGGGGGTGGGGGGGGGGGGGGGTGGGGGGGGGGGGGGGTGGGGGGGGGGGGGGGTGGGGGGGGGGGGGGGTGGGGGGGGGGGGGGGTGGGGGGGGGGGGGGGTGGGGGGGGGGGGGGGTGGGGGGGGGGGGGGGTGGGGGGGGGGGGGGGTGGGGGGGGGGGGGGGTGGGGGGGGGGGGGGGTGGGGGGGGGGGGGGGTGGGGGGGGGGGGGGGTGGGGGGGGGGGGGGGTGGGGGGGGGGGGGGGTGGGGGGGGGGGGGGGTGGGGGGGGGGGGGGGTGGGGGGGGGGGGGGGTGGGGGGGGGGGGGGGTGGGGGGGGGGGGGGGTGGGGGGGGGGGGGGGTGGGGGGGGGGGGGGGTGGGGGGGGGGGGGGGTGGGGGGGGGGGGGGGTGGGGGGGGGGGGGGGTGGGGGGGGGGGGGGGTGGGGGGGGGGGGGGGTGGGGGGGGGGGGGGGTGGGGGGGGGGGGGGGTGGGGGGGGGGGGGGGTGGGGGGGGGGGGGGGTGGGGGGGGGGGGGGGTGGGGGGGGGGGGGGGTGGGGGGGGGGGGGGGTGGGGGGGGGGGGGGGTGGGGGGGGGGGGGGGTGGGGGGGGGGGGGGGTGGGGGGGGGGGGGGGTGGGGGGGGGGGGGGGTGGGGGGGGGGGGGGGTGGGGGGGGGGGGGGGTGGGGGGGGGGGGGGGTGGGGGGGGGGGGGGGTGGGGGGGGGGGGGGGTGGGGGGGGGGGGGGGTGGGGGGGGGGGGGGGTGGGGGGGGGGGGGGGTGGGGGGGGGGGGGGGTGGGGGGGGGGGGGGGTGGGGGGGGGGGGGGGTGGGGGGGGGGGGGGGTGGGGGGGGGGGGGGGTGGGGGGGGGGGGGGGTGGGGGGGGGGGGGGGTGGGGGGGGGGGGGGGTGGGGGGGGGGGGGGGTGGGGGGGGGGGGGGGTGGGGGGGGGGGGGGGTGGGGGGGGGGGGGGGTGGGGGGGGGGGGGGGTGGGGGGGGGGGGGGGTGGGGGGGGGGGGGGGTGGGGGGGGGGGGGGGTGGGGGGGGGGGGGGGTGGGGGGGGGGGGGGGTGGGGGGGGGGGGGGGTGGGGGGGGGGGGGGGTGGGGGGGGGGGGGGGTGGGGGGGGGGGGGGGTGGGGGGGGGGGGGGGTGGGGGGGGGGGGGGGTGGGGGGGGGGGGGGGTGGGGGGGGGGGGGGGTGGGGGGGGGGGGGGGTGGGGGGGGGGGGGGGTGGGGGGGGGGGGGGGTGGGGGGGGGGGGGGGTGGGGGGGGGGGGGGGTGGGGGGGGGGGGGGGTGGGGGGGGGGGGGGGTGGGGGGGGGGGGGGGTGGGGGGGGGGGGGGGTGGGGGGGGGGGGGGGTGGGGGGGGGGGGGGGTGGGGGGGGGGGGGGGTGGGGGGGGGGGGGGGTGGGGGGGGGGGGGGGTGGGGGGGGGGGGGGGTGGGGGGGGGGGGGGGTGGGGGGGGGGGGGGGTGGGGGGGGGGGGGGGTGGGGGGGGGGGGGGGTGGGGGGGGGGGGGGGTGGGGGGGGGGGGGGGTGGGGGGGGGGGGGGGTGGGGGGGGGGGGGGGTGGGGGGGGGGGGGGGTGGGGGGGGGGGGGGGTGGGGGGGGGGGGGGGTGGGGGGGGGGGGGGGTGGGGGGGGGGGGGGGTGGGGGGGGGGGGGGGTGGGGGGGGGGGGGGGTGGGGGGGGGGGGGGGTGGGGGGGGGGGGGGGTGGGGGGGGGGGGGGGTGGGGGGGGGGGGGGGTGGGGGGGGGGGGGGGTGGGGGGGGGGGGGGGTGGGGGGGGGGGGGGGTGGGGGGGGGGGGGGGTGGGGGGGGGGGGGGGTGGGGGGGGGGGGGGGTGGGGGGGGGGGGGGGTGGGGGGGGGGGGGGGTGGGGGGGGGGGGGGGTGGGGGGGGGGGGGGGTGGGGGGGGGGGGGGGTGGGGGGGGGGGGGGGTGGGGGGGGGGGGGGGTGGGGGGGGGGGGGGGTGGGGGGGGGGGGGGGTGGGGGGGGGGGGGGGTGGGGGGGGGGGGGGGTGGGGGGGGGGGGGGGTGGGGGGGGGGGGGGGTGGGGGGGGGGGGGGGTGGGGGGGGGGGGGGGTGGGGGGGGGGGGGGGTGGGGGGGGGGGGGGGTGGGGGGGGGGGGGGGTGGGGGGGGGGGGGGGTGGGGGGGGGGGGGGGTGGGGGGGGGGGGGGGTGGGGGGGGGGGGGGGTGGGGGGGGGGGGGGGTGGGGGGGGGGGGGGGTGGGGGGGGGGGGGGGTGGGGGGGGGGGGGGGTGGGGGGGGGGGGGGGTGGGGGGGGGGGGGGGTGGGGGGGGGGGGGGGTGGGGGGGGGGGGGGGTGGGGGGGGGGGGGGGTGGGGGGGGGGGGGGGTGGGGGGGGGGGGGGGTGGGGGGGGGGGGGGGTGGGGGGGGGGGGGGGTGGGGGGGGGGGGGGGTGGGGGGGGGGGGGGGTGGGGGGGGGGGGGGGTGGGGGGGGGGGGGGGTGGGGGGGGGGGGGGGGGGGGGGGGGGGGGGGTGGGGGGGGGGGGGGGTGGGGGTGGGGGGGTGTGGGGGGGGGGGGGGGTGGGGGGGGGGGGGGGGGTGGGGGGGGGGGGGGGTGGGGGGGGGGGGGGGTGGTGGGGGGGTGGGGGTGGTGGGGGGGTGGGGTGGGGGTGGGGGGGGGGTGGGGGTGGGGGTGGGGTGGGGGGGGTGGGGGGGTGGTGGGGGGGGGGGGGGGGGGGGGGGGGGGGGGGGGGGGGGGGGGTGGGCGGCGGGGGGGGGTGGGGGGGTATTATTATTATTATTATTATTATTATTATTGTTGTTGTTGTTGTTGTTGTTGTTGTTGTTGTTGTTGTTGTTGTTGTTGTTGTTGTTGTTTATTGGGTTTATAGAGGGCTCAGGGCGGTGAACAACATGTAAGTAGAGCACAATATCAAGTTAAAAACCAGTAAATATAAATTAGTACGGCTCTAATAAAAATAAACCCTACCCCATTAAAATACTACATTATTAAAATTACATTAATATAAGATGGCACCTGCTGTCAACTCCCCCAAAAACCCCTGGGGGAGGGCGGTAGGATCCGCTAGATGTTATAAAAGAAGAGGAGAGGGAGGGGGCCCCACCACCTGCCAGGGTTCTGTCCCGGTGGAATAGCTCCACTTTGCAGGCCCTGCGGAACTCACCAACCTCCCCCAGCGCCCCGGACAGCTGGTTGGAGAGCTTTCCACCAGGCAGGGGCCAGAGCTGTAAAGGCTCTGGCCCGGGTGGAGGCCAGCCGTATCATTGAGGGGCCAGGGATCACCAGTAAGTTGGCCTCTGCCGAAAGAGACCGACAGACATATGGGGTGTGTTATCACCCCAGAGGTACAGAGGTCCCAGGTCACGCGAAGGCCTTAAAGGCTAAGCTAATACTCAGCATCTTGAAATTGATTCTGGAAGATTCAATTGGCAACTGAAAAGCAAGCAGCTAAGCACAGGTGTATTATGTTCTCTAATGGCACCCCTTGTGAGCATAATGGGCAGCCGCATTCTGGACCATTTTCAGTCTCCAACTGCATGCCCTCAAGGGAAGGCTTGCATAGAGCGAAGGTGTTAGCTCCAGCCTCTGAGGTGACCTGCATGGACCACAGTGGCCAAGTCGGCTTGGGAGAGGAAGGGGGCCAGCCGTCGGGCCTGACAAAGATGGTAAAATGCAACCCGGGTTATATGGGCCACCTGGGTCTCCATTGAAAGAGACGCATCCAGGTGGACCCCCAGGTCGCGAACAGAGGGGGCTGGTGCCAATATAGCCCCTCCCACACCAGCGGCTGAAAGTCCCCCACCCCCCCTCATGCCCCAGCCAAAGGATCTCCGTCTTCGATGGATTCAGTTTCAACCTGCTCTGTTTCAACCAACCAGCCACGGCCTCTAAGCAATGCTGGAGAGCTGCAGGGGCGGCGGCCCCTCCCCCCTCCATCAACAGAATGAGCTGAGTGTCATCAGCATATTGGTGACACGTCAGCCCAAAGCTCCGCACCAACTGAGCAAGGGGTTGCATATAGATGTTAAATAATAGTGGGGACAGCAGCGCCCCCTGAGGCACACCATGGCACAAACCAACTGAGGCAGTGGCGTAGCTAGGGAAAATGGAGCCCGGGACAAAAATCTGAGTATTGCCCCCCCATATGGGCAGCGTCCCTCCCCCACCACGACCAAACAACATTTTCTTGCACCAGGTCATCTCAAAGTCTCCATCACATTATAGAACATGCCCCAACACACAAATCTGAACACACCCAGGGCTCCCTAGTTTAAGCAACATTGAAAGTGATGCTATTTTTTGAAGGGGGGGAATCCACCCTGAAACAGCATCACTTTTAATGTTGTTTAAACTAGAGAGCCCAGATTCTCCTTTTAAATCCACCTTAAAGAGAGACTCTGGGTTCTCTAGTTTAAACAACATTGAAAGTGATGCTGTTTCAAGGTAGATTTCCCACCCATCCACCCCAAACAGCATCATTGTCAATGTTGGTTGTTGTGGGTTTTCTGGGCTGCGTGGCTGTGGTCTGGTATATCTTGTTCCTAATGTTTCACATTGCATCTGTGGCTGGTATCTTCAGAGGTGTATCACAGAGAGAAGTCTGTTATACACTGTGTCCAGACTTCTCTTATAACAGACTTCTCTCTGTGATACACCTCTGAAGATGCCAGCCACAGATGCAGGTGAAACGTTAGGAACAAGATCTACCAGACCACGGCCACACAGCCTGTAAAACCCACAAAAAGCAGTTGAATCTGGTTGTGAAAGCCTTCAACAATACTTTCAATTTTTTTTAATCAAGGGAGTCCAGATTCTCCCTTTAAATCCACTCCAAAGGGGGTGGATTTAAAGAGAGAACCCGGGGAAAATTTGAGGGTGCCTTTCAGGAGAGCAATGTTTAAGCTAACATTACCAAAACTTTAGGCTATCTTTAGGAGACTATCCTGATTATACCACCCAGGTTTAGTGAAGTTTGGTTCAGGGGGTCCAAAATTATGGACCTTCAAAAGGGTAGCCCCATCTGCCATTAGCTCCCATTGGAAACAATGGGGGATGGAGCACCCCTTTTGGGGGTCCATAACATTGGATCCCCTGAACCAACCTTCACCAAACCTAGGTGGTATCAGCAGGAGACTATCCTTATGATACCACCTAGGTTTAGTGAAATTTTATTCAGAGGGTCCAAAGTTATGGACCCTCAAAATGATAGCCCCATCTACTATTAGCTCCCATTGGAAACAATGGAGGACGGGGTCACCCCCTTTGAGGGTCCATAACTTTGGACTCCTTGAACCAAACTTGACCAAACTTGGCTGGTATCAGGAGAGTCACCTGACAATAGCCTGAAATTTTGGTGCCACTAGCCTAAAAACTGCGCCCCCTGCAGGCCAAAATTGAAAAAAACAGTAAAAAATACAGAAAGCCACAAACGAACCAGCAAATATTCCTAGCAAGACAAAATAATACAGTTGGGCTGGAACTATGAAACAGAGGGAATAGGGAGGGAAATAGCGCACACAAATCTGTCCCTGAAAAAATTCACCTTCTGAGCAGATTTTCTACAGCAGATCTTCTGAGCAGATTCTACAGGAATGCCTTTTTGAGCAATTCAGTTCTGCACATTTTGCAAAACGATAGAAGTGTGGAGGCCTCCCTCAGGCAGATTGCTCCCCAGTGGGGGAGGAATCACAGATGCTTGTTATGATAACAGTCTAGCTTTAAGATAACCATAGCATGGATCCTCAGGGCTGAGTTAGCTGGATCAAGAGCCATTCTCTGAGTTAAGTGGAGTTGGGGGAATGCCTTCTTGGCAACTGAGGCACCTTGCTTCTCCACAATAAAGCTCTTAGCTGAGGCACCGTAAGTCGACTGGACTCTACCAGAAGTGGTGAGTGCCATGTCCTTCCTGACCTCAGCTTTCCCACCAGCTCTACCTCTTTTTTTGTCAGGATTCAGTTACTGTACCTGTAGTCATTTACCTATCATAGATAGAGATAGGAATTTAGATAAAGAGATACAAATAAGGGTATGCATCATTTCTGTTGGAATAAGCGACTTCTACATGCCTGGACACTGGGGGGTGCTGTGTATCTCACTCTAACTGTGTTGTTGCCTCTCCTGTTTGCCCTCCTTGTCTGGGCCAGGAGACCACCCACTAACTTCTTTTCTTCCCCATGCTGGTCTCACTTCTGACCTGGCCTTCATCCTGAGCGCATGGACAATGGTTACCTGCCTTTAGTTGCGCTTTCCCACTGAAGTAGCCTCTCACTTCCACACATGTGATGGCGCGTTAGAGTGCCCACTTGTCGTAGGGAAAGTAATTCTTAGATTAGGGTTTCTTTCTATCTACCTTTTTCTTGAAACAAAGCTGTGAACTGAAGATGCTTGAATAAATGTAAGTTTTACCTTTTACATTTATCTCTTGAGAAGTTTCTATAAACTGCACTCACACACACTACTGGACTGATCCATATTTCTAAACGAAATCTAACAACCCCCCCCCCCCCCAGTATTTTTCTGATCCAGGTTTAAAAGATTCAGACAATTTCAAAAAAATCCAACTCTCCCACATTTTCCCAGAAATCTGAAATGTTTGGTATTTCTTAAACCTGTTTTTTAAAAATCCCAAACTGGACTTTGGAGGTGGCAGCAGCAGCAGGACAGAGTGGAGGAGGAGTTTGGATTTATATTCTGCTTTAAAGAGTCCCAAAGCAGTTCACAAACTCCTTTTCCTTCCTCTCCCCCTAACAGACACCAAGTGCAGATAAACTGATCAGGGTGGGATTATGCAGGCAGGAATGTGATGCACTTATAAGCTTTTACTTGAAAGGGCAAATAATTACACTTGGGGAAATTAAGTGTGTGTAGATTTTCCTGTCCAGTGGCATATGCCTAGGAGCTGCCCACAATAATCAAAACATTGTGGAGAAAGCTGGGTTGTAACTGATGTTTAAATAGAGTGCAGCACCCTCCCCCTCACCCCTGTGCCACCTTTCCCTGTTGCAATGTGACCCATAAAGGAGAAAGAAGCCTGGGATTTTGCAGACACATGAGGCCCACATGTGGGAGAAGGGAGCCAATCATGCTCTTGCTTTTTGTTGCTAATCCAGAGTCATGGACTGAAGTTTCCTTCATCATCTTCTACTGATACCTAAAACAACCATATAAAACAGAGATCCCAACCTTTTTGAGCCTATGTCATGGAATTCTAACACAGTATGGTAGGCACAGCCACAGATTGGTTGCCCCGAATTAGCTGATGCAGGAGTCAGAGCCAGCCACAAAATGGCTGTTGGAGCTTACTTTCACTGATCCTGTGACGACTTTTTTTTGATAGTGGCTGCTGCTGCCAGACCAATGTTTTTAAAAATCTGCCCTGTCAATCAAATCTCCAGTAGCTGATCAAAAGTCTTGCAGACATGCCCACTTTTAAAAAAACACTTGGAGCTACCAGGTGCCACGACATGCACAGGCACCACCCAGGGGATGCCTGGTGGAAAAGACTAGTTGCTGGAACATCTTGCCACTATGTCAGGGGGTGGCAGAGAAAACTCCATCATGGTGTAATGTTTAATAGCATTGGATCCCAGTCGAGTTCCAAATCATCTTCAAGGTATGGGTGTTAACCTTCAAGGCCTTATGCGGCCTGGGACCTTCGGGACCATCTTACCCTGTATGTCCCTGCTTGACCTTTGTGCTCAGCAGAGGCCAATTTGCTGGTGGTCCCCTCGATGATGCAGCTGGTCTCCACTCGGGCCAGGGCCTTTAAGACCCTGGTCCCTGTCTGATGGAACACTCTTCCTCCAACTGTCCAAGCCCTGCAGGATCTTGGTGAGTTCTGCAGGCCCTGTAAGACTGAGTTGTTCCACCGGGCTTTTGGGGAGGCCAGCCGCTGAGTGGTGCGCCTCCTTCTTTTGTTCTCCTCTTTCAAGCTGGGGTCCCTTTAACATCAGTGGGACCCACTGTTCCCCCCCCCCCCGGGAGGGTTTTTAAAGTTTAAAGTTTTAAAGTTGGATGCTGATAATTACTGTATTTTGGAATGCTGTATTTTTAGTTTTTAGTAATTTGGGTAAATGGAACCTATATTATATATATTCATATTAGGTATTCTGTTTAGGGCGGTATATAAACTTTAATAATAATAATCTTCATCCTCATCCTCATCTGCATCATCCTCATCCTCAACCTCATCATCCTGCTGGGATCCGCACGAAATCTACAACAACAACAACAACAATCTGAACTGGAGAACTGAGTTTGATTCCCCACTCTCCACATCAGCGGCAGACCCTAATTAGGAGAACCAGGTTTGTTTCTTTGCTCCTTCACATGACCTTGGGCCAGTCACAGTTCTCTCTGAACTCTCTTTTTTAAAAAAATTTATTGTATAGTTTGAAGTTTCAGTACATTTATACATTACTAGCGGGCCCAGCCACGCGTTGCTGTGGCAATTGTCCTTCTCATTACAGTCTGCAACCCACACAGATGTCCATGCAGGTCCAATGATTCCCAGCATAGCCTTTTGGGGTGATCAAATGGAATCTCTCTTTCCCTTTTCAATGCACATTGTTATATGGTGCTGTCTTGTTTTTTTAGTATAAGGTAACCCTTCCCATTCCACAAAGGAACTGTCCAGAGTGCGAATCCCGCTGTCCATGAGGGTGGTTGACACACACAGTCCTGGCTTGGGTAAGGCAGAACTGGGGCAAGCAGGCTATCCCAGTCAGGCAGCAGAGGCAGGGTGGTGAGGCGCTCAGATCGAGGCCAGCTCCCTGGGTTCTTAAAGGGCCATGTGCAAAAGAAGCGGAGCCGGTAGTGTTGGTGTGCCTCCACCCAGCGGATTTTCTTAGAAGAAAAAGGCAAACTCCAGCTCGCTTTTAGTAAAAGAGAGCTGTGGTGAATATGGGTGAGGAAGTGGGTAAGTGGTGGTTGGATGTGAGGGAGGGCAGAGTGAGGTGTGTGAGGATGAGCTGGATGTGTGTTGTGTGGTAGCAGTGGGTGAGGCACAGAGAGTGAAAGTTACCTGTGTGTGAGGGGGGGAACCCCACCTGACGTCTCACACGGCAAAGCATGTATGTGTTTCACTTCCACTCGTATTACCTAACAGTATTACCTATTTACTGTTTTCACTGCTCATCTCTGCCCATCTGCATGAACATTCTAAGCCCTCAGGCCATAGACAGACAGGCTGCACGAACATTCTAAGAGTGACAGTTAAACACAGGCAACTTCATGGCCTGGTGCGCCAGGAAAAAGACGTTTTACCTGGCTCAGGTATGGAATTTCAGTGATTTGAAGGTCCGAGTACCTTCCTGGAACAGGGAGGGGTGTCCTGTGAAAATTTGGGGGCGATCCGTCCAGCAGCTTCTGAGGGAGACCATCAGGGACAAACACACTGTTAGATTTTTATAGAGAGAGAGAGATATGCATTCTTGTTGACATATTCCAAACCATACTTTCCCCCCTTTTCCCCTCCCCCCATAGTTTTCTTTCCCATTTATTTAAGCAAGCAGCAGTAAGCTCATTCTTTGTACTCTCTTCTCCCATATTTCTTCTTTGACTCCAATGTCTTTCATCCAGTCCATAAATTGTGTCCAGATCTTCAAAATGTCTCTCTGTTTCTCTTGGATTGTTTGTTTCTGCTATAAATTATTTCTTGCCATTATTTTAAAAATGTCCAGTTGTATTTGTTCCCATATATACTCAAGCCATTTCAAAACAGTCCATTTTTCTTATCTTTCCATCCCAATGCTATTACTGCATGTGCAGCTCTTATCATCCTTTTATACATTAAACCATATTTTTATCTATTTTATTCTCCTCAATTATTCCTGTAAACAGCAAACCTTTGTTTAAAGCTATTTTAATCTTCATGCCTTCTCTATATACACAATATTTTTCCCAATTTTTTTTACTCTCTTTACATTCAATCCACATATGAGTGTAATATGCCCCTCAGTTCTCCAAGTAGTGCCAACATTTTGGACTAAGTCCTCTTAACTCATATGAGCTTGGTTGTATTGGAGTTCTATAAATTATCAAGTATTATTTTTCCTTCCATCTCTGCATACTTTTCTATTTTTTATATTATTTATACTTTCCAGTGCTGCCTTCTATTTTTTTCATCAGTTTCAACACTTCTTCCTTCTCCCATTTTTGTTTTAATACTCTTTTCATGAATTCCTTATCCTCTATCATACATTTGTATATAAAACCTAGGATCTTTGTTTTATCTTTCTCATAGCTTTTCAGGCATTGTGCCATTATACGTTTTCCTTTTATTCTTGAAACCCTTATTCTTTCCCAAATCCCTCTTAGCACTAACCAATTCTCTGTGCCTCCTGTTTCTATGAAATTCTGTAATACTGTGTGTATTCCCTGTTCTGTCAATTTCCTTATCACCTTTGCCCCTTATTTTCCTCCCATGCTTGCCAGTGGTGTCGAATCCAGGATGCCAGGCATCCATTTTTTCCTCCATTTCTCCCATATTTCCAACAACACCTTTCTTGGCCCAATTACTCTTTGTTTTCTTTATTCACATCATCTGTGAATATTCCATACCTACCCATCCCTTCATTTATTTCATTCTCAAATTTAATCCATTTATTTATTTTATCTTCCTTAATTTCCATCAAACTCTTAATCTGAAATGCTTCATATTGCATCTTCTTGCATCTTCTGAATGCCCCAGCCTAGAAGTTTTTTGTCATATATATAACTTTATTCATTACTCTTACAGATTTTTGGTTAAATACCCATGCCTTTAATCGTTTATCCCATTCGTAAAAACATTTCTTTTTAATGTTTAGTGGAAGAGTTCTAAAAAGATAAAACATTTTTGGCATTATACACATCTTTAATGCCTTGATTTTTCCAGTTATAGAGTCTTTATCTCCCAATCTTTTAATTGTTTCAAAAAAAATTCCACCTTTCCTCATAATTATATTTTATCATTTTCCCCATTCTATGTGTTATTATTCCCAAATATTTGATCTTTTTCTTAACTAGCTTTTATCTAACTGCTTTTTTTCAATGTTTACTCCTAATATTTTTGTTTTTTTCCAAGTTAACTTTTAATCCTGAATATTTCTGGAAATCTTCTAAAATGATTTTCAATTCATTCATAGTGTCTACTGGATTGGTTGTTATAATTAGTATGTCATCTGTAAATAAATTCAATCTCATTTCTTCCTGCTTTATTTTATAACTTTTTATTCTTCCATTATTTCTAATTCTATCTGCCAAAAAATCCATTGCCATTACGAACAGAGACGGAGATAGTGGGCAACCTTGTTTTACCCCTCTTTCAATTTTCACTACTCCTGTCCATCCTTCATTTATTCTGATCTTTGACTTTCCATCCTTATATAACTCTCTTAGTACTCCTATAAAACCCTTACCAAATCCAAAGTTAGTTAGTGTTTGAAATAAAAAGTCATGTGCCACTGTATCGAATGCTTTGTATACATCTAGTTTTATCATTGCGTATTTCTTTTTTCTCCCATGTTTTATTACATTTAATACATTTTTTAGTGGATGACATCTCTTCCTTTAACAAACTCATATTGATCGTGTTCCATTATTTTAGGTAGTATATTTTTTATTCTAATTGATAAAATTTTTGCAAAATTTTGCAAAAATTTTATAATCTTATTATAATTATAATTTTATAATCTTATAATTTTATAAAATTTTTGCAAAATTTTGCAAAAATTTTATAATCTTAACAAACTTATAGGTCTATCTGACCCCACTTGTTCTGGGTTGCATCCTGGTTTTAATATAGTTATTATCTCTGCCTCTCTCCATGACTCCAGAACTCTCTGACCTTTCAGTATACCATTAAATAATATTTACAGTTCTGGTATCTGCCATTTCCTTGTAATATTCTGTGGTAAAACCATCCATCCCTTGGGGATATCCCATTTTTTAATTCCTTTATCACTAATGCTATTTCTTCCTGTGTTATTAATTCTTCCATGCGATTTCTCTCTTCCTGTGAAATGGTCATATGTGATTTTTCATCACATTTTTCATTCTGTTCATAACTAAACAACTTTTTGTAAAACTCTTCAAATTTCTGTCTAATTCATTTGTTGTCTGTTATGTTTTGATTCTTTTCATCTTTAATTATTTTAACTCTTTGTTTTTCTTTTTAAATAATTTGCTAATCAGATCCTCTGAAGATGCCAGCCACAGACGCAGGCGAAACGTCAGGAGAGAATGCTGCTAGAACACGGCCATACAGCCCGAAAACCACACAGCACCCACATTTGCTAATCGTTTTGTTGATTTTTACCCCAACTGTTTTCTTCCACATCTCATTTTTATCTAACTTCTCTAGCTGTGCTTGTAATGTTTTTATTTGATTTTTTTTACCATAATGTCATATTTAGCTTGAAGTTCAAGCCTTCTCTGTCTAATCCCTTCAACCAATTCTTTCCTCTCCTTATTGATTTCTTTTTTCCATCTAACTTCTCTGGCTATGCAATAACCTCTAACTACTGCTTTGGAAGCATCCCATAACATCTCCTCTGTTACTGAGTCTTTGGCCCTTTCCGCACGGGCCATGCAGATGCCCCTGCACCGGCAGGAATTCTGCTGGTGCAGGGGTGGGGGCCTCGCAGAGCGTGCGAGCGGCCCTCGCAGAGGCCGGCGCAGAAGAGGCAGCTCCGCACGGAGCCACCTCTTCCCCATCCCTCTCCCACTCACCTTGTCGCCTCTGTCGCCCTGCTGGCCTCCATAGACCCACCCACGCTGCCCTCCGACCTCCAGGCATCGGAGGACAGTGAGGGAGGGTCTTAGGAGGCCAGCAGGGCGCCAGAGGTGATGAGGTGAGTGGGAGAGGGACGGGGGAAACAGCACATTCCCAGCGGTGCCGTTTGCACCACGCCGCCAGGAATGCGCTGTGGTTCCAAAAACCTCCCTCCAGGAGGGAGGTTTTGGGAGGCGGCCTGACGCCACCCTGGGGGAGGGGGAAGGGAGCCAGGTCGGCGCTGCTGCGTTTTGGCAGCGCCGCCTGTGCGAACGGCTCCCTGGGGACGGCGTTTTTGCATCCCCCAGGGCGCCGTTTATGGCCCGTGCGGAAAGGGCCTTTGTTTTCTAGGAAATAATATCTTATCTTTTCTTGCAGATTCTATCTTGCTTTGTCTTCCTTCCATACTATGTTGTTGTATTTCCATCTAAATTGTTTTTCTTCTCCCTGCAACCTAAACTCTGCCACCAATGGGGCATGATATGAAATCCATACTTTATATGTCTCCATCCCTACACTATATAAGTTATTTAAATTCTTAGTAAATATATAATCTAAATATGTAAATTTCTTATATCTATTTGAAAAATATGTTGATTGGTAAGGCTTTTTCATTTATGAATATATGTTTGAAATATTTAATTTCTTTAACATCTCATTTCCTCTTAGATCCATGTTGCAGTCTCCCATTATTAAAGTTTCTCCTGTAAATATCTTCTGTAATCTTTTAAACTGTTTTTCCATAAATTTTTTCTGTTTTTTATTTGGGGCATATATATTCATTAATGTCATCTGAAATCCGTAAATCTTAGTTTTGATTATCATGTATCTCCCTTCCTTATCAATTTATTTTTCTTCTAATTGAAAATCTAGATTTTCTTTGACTAGAATTGCCAAACCATTCTTCTTAACCATAGCTCTAGATTCTCCAATAATCTTCCAGCCCTTTAGTTTTATTAATACATTCTTGTCAGCACTTTTTATGTGTCTCCTTCTCTGAACTCTCTTGGCCCCACCTGTCTCACAAGGTGTTTATTGTAGGGAGAGGAAGGGAAGACAATTGTAAGCTGCTTTGAGATACATTAAAGTAGAGAGAAAGGGGGGTACAAAAACCAACTCTTCTTCTTGCCCCCACATTGTCAAATACCCCCATTACATCCACAAGGGGTCACAGATGCACCTCTAATGTTCCTCATGCCAACTGGCTGATCCTTGACTACTGGCCCTTTAAGAGTCAGGCTGGCACTAATGTTGTGCTGTCTGGCAGCCCGTTGTTTGGAAACTTCCCCCAAATGATGGGGGGAAAGAGGAAGGGGCAGAAATGGCACTGAAGAAATGATTCTGAAGGCCTGGCTGACATCCATTTTCTCCAGGTGAACCAATCTCTGTAGCCTGGAGATGAGCTGTTATTCCAAGGGACTCCCTGTTCCCACCCTATCAGGCCTGCACCTGTCAGTTGGGGGTAGTGGGCATTTCAAAGGGAACTGTAAGGCATTTCTCTCTGCAGGTGTTTGGATATCGCTCTCCCATTGTCTGTAGCTTTGGAGCCAGGAAGAGCAGCTGCTTATCAAGTGTGAACTGTTTGCAGCTTTCTTGTGCTTTGTTCTAGGGGTAGGGGATACAGCCAGAGTGTTTGCGTGGGCTTTCCAGAATAGTTTTTGCTGATGCTTACCTTCAGGTGCCAAATAAAGACTATAGACCAAATCTACAGTTTCTATTATTTTTGGACCCGGGGTCTGACATTATGACTATTCTCATAGCAACCTGCACTCGGCTTCATGTCTGACATGGGTGGAGCTACAGGTGAGCAAATTATGGGCAGCAGGCAGCCCGACAAATCTGTAGATGATACCAGTTTGGAGATGGACCAGCCACAACCTAGTCAAGCCCTATGGACCAGATGATGGGGATGAGGCATTGGACACCCTCAGGCCTGACCTGTGTGGTCCATTCCACGTTTTGGGGCCTGGTGCCCAGGGTGGCATGGGTATGTAGTGGCCATACCAGCTTCCCCCTTATTTAATGACTTTGGGGGAGCCTGCCCCAAGAGAACCAACAGCTCCAAATGCCGCCCACCCCCCACATTCTGTCGGGGTCCAACAACAGCGCTGCCAGCTAGCCACACCAAATGGGTAGTAAAACAGTCCCTTTATGTTTACACTGTGGAGGTGAGGGGCATCTCGCAGCCATGTGCCCTGGGAAGAACAGCCTGCCCCCCCAAGTGTGGTGAAAAAGGAGACAACCAAGAAATCTGGAAAGAAGCCCCCCTTCAAGAAGGATCTTCGCTGAAGCTAGAGCCACGGGAGGCAAGGTCAGTGTCGTTGGAAGCCGTGGATTCTGAATCCAGTGAAGAGTCATAGGGAAACAACAGTGACCTGGCCTAAAGAATGCCTGCAGCCAGGTACCTCCCAAGTGTGTGGACACAAAGGTGAGTGGCACCAACAAACCCCTGCTCATTCCCCTGGTCTTGCCCAACTGAGCTTGCAGAACTAAACTTTTAGCGCAAGCACTCGTGGACTCAGGGTGAACTCACAGCCTAATCCACCCTTCTATAATGGCCCAGTTGGGTCTAAAACAAATACCTCTACATCACCCAATCCAGTTCGAGCATATGGATGGTAAACTGATGGGGGGCTCCCACAGCCCCCCATAAGACTGAATAAGACTGAACCTGCTCTGGTTCAGTGTGTGTGTGAGGGCACTGGGAAAACCGTTGCTTCATTACAATACCAGTGGTCAAGTTCTCAATAGTACTGGGGGTGCCATGACTTGGGGGCCACAATCCCAACATTACCTGACCCACAAAAACTGTACAGTTTTTGGACACCCCCTGTGGGGATCACCTGGCAAATGCCCCAGAAGCCACCCTAAAAGGGGATGTGGGCTGGTGCCAGCAATTGAACAGGGGGGGGCGTTAAGTACCTCAGTCATTCCCCCCTTACCAGGATTTACAGCAGGTATTTGAAGAGGGGGAATGTGACAGATTACCATCCCATCGCAAAACTGATTGTAAAATCAAACTGCTTCCAGGGGCTAGGCTCAAAGGGCGGCCTATACCTCATGAGCCCAACTGAAGCGCAAGCACTAAGGGAGTTTCTTAAAAAGAACTTAAAAAGAGGCTTCATCAAGTGGACTACCAGCAATTATGTGGCTCCGGTTTTATTCATAAAAAAAGATGGTTGGTTGTGCCTACGCACAGACTACCGAGGGTTGAATGCAGTATCGGCTTGTAATAAATACCCACTCCCCCTGATCAAGGATTTATTGAGCAGCTTGGGCCAAGGCATGATTTTCACCAAATTGGACTTGAGAGAGGCTTGCTATCAGGCGTGCATTGCCAACGGGATGGAATATAGGACAACTTTTAACACCCGTATGGGCCAGTTTGAATACCACGTAATGCCATTTGAATTAAACAGGGCCCCCAGAGTGCTTATGAGCTTAAATAATGAGGTCCTGCAAGACTTTTTATTGAAGGAAGTGGTGGTCTATTTAAATGATGTGCTGATCTATTCCCAATCCTTGTCAGAGCACGTCACCACAGTCCGCATAGTGTTGCAGTGATTATTGGGAAATGATTTGTATGTCAAGCTGTCCAAATGTGATTTTCACAAAGAGACTTCCTGGGTTTCCACATCTCCCACCAAGGGTTGGAGATGGACCCCGGAAAGGTGTAGGATTTTTTACAGTCGCAAGAGCCCTGCACCAACAAGCATTTGTAATCATTTTGAGACTTTGTCAACTTTTATCAAGACTTTATTCTGAACTTTGCACAATTAGCACTTCCTCTCACAAATTTATTATGCACCAAGGATAAAGGTGCTACAGCCATGAAAACGAGTGCCCCATTGAGCTGGTCTCCAGATAGCTTTCCAAGCACTTAAGCAAGCATTCACCTCCAAACCTATTTTCTGCCATTGAGACCCCTCTAAACCCTTTGTGATTCATGTTGATGCCTCAGACAAAGCAATGGGGGCAGCGCTCCTGCAGAAGGGGGAGGATGGGAAGTTGTATCCTTGTGCCTACCTCTCCCGCAAATGTAGGGGTTCCAAGTTGAACTGGAAGGTGGGAGATAAAGAAACGGAGGCCATTAAACGTGCCTTGGCAACTTGACGCCACTGGTTGGAGGGGGCTGCCCACCCTCTGAATTTGGACAGATCATAAGAACTGAGGTTCCTATTCCCGTTACCGAGTACAGCAGACGCTCGCAGATAAGCTCCTTCATTTTTAGATAAGTTCCTTTATTTTAGCTATGTTTGCTTCTTCAGTTTCCTTTTTAAATGAATGGAGGTAATTTTTAATGACTATGTGAAAAACTGGGCGTCGGCACCACTGTCTTATATCTTTTGGAAACAACTGTTGATAATAAGGCCTGAACTGACCTTGGAATGATAGCAGACTAAAAGTCCATTTTGTGAACAGAATCTGCAAGCACTAAAAACTTTTCTACATAGAGGCTGCATAATTGCTAAGAGGAGAGATAACAGCCAATAATTAGCACAACTCTGAACACTCGAGGTCACCTCAAACATTTGGCTATTTGCTCCAGTAATGAGTAAATTATTGAGAAGCCACTGCATGGTTTCATAAGTCTGTTACCTAAGTTGATCAAAAAAGCATGTGAAGCAGCTGCAGAGAAACTATATGAAGTCAATGGAAGCAAAGAAGTGATGCAGATCATCACCAAATACTAACATCTCTAAGCAGACCCATGTAAACAATCAACAATAGATCAGTTCTACTTTGGTAATGACCTGATAGACAGCTATATGGGAAGCATGCCCCTCTCCAATAGATATGAGGTGTTAGGTGACACTGAAATAGGAGCAGCCTACTCAGATGAAACAAGAAAAATTCATGAGGCTGCTGATACTACATTGTCACATCAGGCCCCACACTCTCCACATAAACAGACTGGAGAACCAAATGATGAGACAGGAAGTGTGAATAGTGGGCACTCCATATATGCAACTGATCCCACTACATGCTCTAACTCATTGTTAGAACTTTTCTCTAAGGAAGCAATGTTGGTCTCTAGGACCTTTGGATTCATGCTGACCAAAATTTCTCCTCTGGACCATAAATTAGAAACATTAAACAATCTGCATGGGACATTGTCAACAGATAGTCTGGTCAACAACAAACAAAACCCAACCTCTATGAGGGGACTCTTAAAACCCAACACAATGCCTTTAGTACTACAGATCATAAGATCTTGCTGTGTTATGTGCCCAGGGAAGCTGTCAGCCAAACAGTGTTTCAATTTCATGCTTTACTTTTTCCCAGAGAAGACCAATTGCTTACCGGACGCACTGTCTTGGTTGCCTCATCCTCTCAGAGGTGGGCCCCATTGAGCCCGGCACCATTTTCTCTCCTTCCCAATTGGGTCTGTCCATTACCACCCGACGGCAAGAGTGTCTGCAGGGCATGCCCTCCCAATGCTGCCGGATTTGGAGACTGCCTTAAAGGAGGCAGGAGCTCTTCCGATCCTGCTGGGGAAGTCCAGTGACCAACTCGTCAGCAGGGGCGAGTTCTGGTGGAAGGGTGATAAGCTGTATGTGCCCCCACCAGAGCATCTCCTTGCTATAGACCAAATCTACAGTTTCTATTATTTTTGGACCCAGGCTCTGACACACCCAGAGACCGGCATCTCTACTGGAAGGAGGCCCCTGGGCTGATGTAAGCTTGGCTGGGGCCTTTCAAAGACTGGAGGAAGGAGGCAGTGAATGGGCATAGTCGTAAGTTACATCTTACCCATGTTCCTTTACTGTTGTATGCAGATGATGCAGTGTTATTGTCCTTGTCCAGTATTGGTCTTAAATACCTAATGTACAGTTTTGTTAATTATTGTGAAGAGGACAGACTGGAAATTAGCTATGTTAAAACCAAAGTTCTCATTTTTGCTAAGAGTTGAAAGCCCATGTCCTGGCAAATCAAGGGCCACAAAAATTGAGCAGGTCAAATATTTCCGATATCTTGGCATTTGCTATAGGTATAATTTGTCATGGTCCTCACAGTGACTAGCAGTAACTACGTGGGCACATACAAACATGACAGCAATATATAGTTTTTTCTACAGTAAAAGCAATCAATACATTCCTGCTGCCTTGAAGGTTTTTGATGCTAGGATCAGTTCTTTGTTACTGTATGGTTCCCCCATTTGGATTTCGGCAATAAATAAATCATTTAATTTATTACAAAACTGGAAAAATGTAACATGTATAAAATATGCAAAATATGGGAAAAAAGGATTTATGAAATAATGAATTCCGATAAATTAATATGGATTTTGAGAGACAACCCGGAAAAATATGACGAAATTTGGCATCCGTATCTTTTGTATTTGGATGTATTGTATTAAGAAATATATAGGTGAAAAGCACAGTAAGTCAAGATAGGAAGATATATATAGGATAATTGAAGATGTTATCCTTTCTTTTTAGAGATAGAGAACATAAGAACATAAGAACATAAGAACATAAGAACATAAGAACAAGCCAGCTGGATCAGACCAGAGTCCATCTAGTCCAGCTCTCTGCTACTCGCAGTGGCCCACCAGGTGCCTTTGGGAGCTCACATGCAGGATGTGAAAGCAATGGCCTTCTGTGGCCGTTGCTCCCGAGCACCTGGTCTGTTAAGGCATTTGCAATCTCAGATCAAAGAGGATCAAGATTGGTAGCCATAAATCGACTTCTCCTCCATAAATCTGTCCAAGCCCCTTTTAAAGCTATCCAGGTGAGTGGCCATCACCACCTCCTGTGGCAGCATATTCCAAACACCAATCACACGTTGCGTGAAGAAGTGTTTCCTTTTATTAGTCCTAATTCTTCCCCCCAGCATTTTCAATGAATGCCCCCTGGTTCTAGTATTGTGAGAAAGAGAGAAAAATTTCTCTCTGTCAACATTTTCTACCCCATGCATAATTTTATAGTCTTCAATCATATCCCCCCTCAGACGTCTCCTCTCCAAACTAAAGAGTCCCAAACGCTGCAGCCTTTCCTCATAGGGAAGGTGTTCCAGTCCCTCAATCATCCTTGTTGCCCTTCTCTGCACTTTTTCTATCTCCTCAATATCCTTTTTGAGATGTGGCAACCAGAACTGGACACAGTACTCCAAGTGCGGTCGCACCACTGCTTTATATAAGGGCATGACAATCTTTGCAGTTTCATTATCAATTCCTTTCCTAATGATCCCCAGCATAGAGTTTGCCTTTTTCACAGCTGCCATGCATTGAGCTGACATTCCCATGGAACTATCAACTAAGACGCCTAAATCCCTTTCCTGGTCTGTGACTGATAGCACTGACCCTTGTAGCTTGTATATGAAGTTTGGATTTTTTGCCCCTATGTGCATCACTTTACATTTTGCTACATTGAACTGCATTTGCCATTTCTTAGCCCACTCACCTAATTTATCAAGGTCTGCTTGGAGCTCTTCGCAATCCTTTGTGGTTCTCACCACCCTACATAATTTGGTATCATCTGCAAACTTGGCCACCACACTACCCACCCCTACTTCCAGGTCATTTATGAATAGGTTAAAGAGCACTAGTCCCCAAACGGATCCTTGGGGGACACCACTCCCGAGATCTCTCCATTGTGAGAACTTCCCATTTACACCCACTCTTTGCTTCCTGTTTCTCAACCAGTTTTTAATCCATAGGAGGACTTCCCCTCTTATTCCTTCATTGCTGAGTTTTCTCAAGAGTCTCTGGTGAGGAACTTTGTCAAAAGCCTTTTGGAAATCCAAGTAGACAATGTCCACTGGTTCCCCCTTATCCACATGCCTGTTTACACCCTCAAAGAACTCTAGTAAGTTTGTAAGACAGGACTCTGCAAAAGCCATGCTGACTCTTTCTCAGCAGGTCTTGCTTTTCTACATGTTTTATAATTTTATCTTTAATGATAGATTCTACTAATTTACCAGGAACAGATGTCAAACTGGGTGGTCTGTAATTTCCTGGGTCCCCCCTAAATCCTTTCTTAAAAATTGGTGTGACATTGGCCATCTTCCAGTCTTCAGGGATAGAGCCTGATTTCAGGGATAAGTTGCATATTAAAGTGAGAAGCTCAGCAATTTCATGCTTGAGCTCTTTAAGAACTCTTGGGTGAATGCGATCTGGGCCAGGGGATTTGGTAGCATTTAGTTTATCAATGGCTGCCAGAACTTCTTCCTTGTCTACTACTATCTTCGCTAGTTCCTTGGATTTGCCTCCCAAGAAGCATGATGCAGGTGCAGGAATTTTCCTCACCTCCTCTTGGGTGAAGACAGATGCAAAGAATTCATTCAGCTTCTCTGCAATCTCCCTGTCATCTTTTAGCACACCCTTTGTTCCTTTGTCATCTAACGGGTCTACAGCTTCCCTAGCTGGCTTCCTACTTTTGATATACTTGAAGAACTGTTTGTTGCTGGTCTTGATGTTCTCAGCCATGCGTTCCTCATAATCCTTTTTTGCCTCCCTTACAGCTAACTTGCTTCTCTTTTGCCACCATTTGTGTTCCCTCTCATATTCTTCATCAGTCAAACTGGACTTCCATTTTCTAAAAGACATCTTTTTTCTGACAATTTCCTTAACCTCCCTTGTTAACTATGGTGGCTTTCTTTTGGACTGGGTGCTGCCTTTCCTAACCTGCGGGACATGTTCCAGCTGAGCTTTTATTACTGTGTTTTTAAATAACCTCCAAGCATTTTGGACAGTTTTGACTCTCTTGTTTTTCCCTTTCAGCTTCCTGAGCACTATCCCCCTAATCTTTGAGAAATTTCCCTTTCTGAAGCCAAATGTAACTACATAAGTAGTTGTCACTTCCTCGCATGCAGAGATACTGAATCTGACAGCATTGTGGTCGCTGTACCCTATCGGCTCAACAACACTGACTTCCTGCACCAGATCCTGGGTCCCACATAGAATTAGATCTAGGATCACCTCTCCCCTGGTTGGTTCCACAACCATCTGTTCTAAGCCACAGTCATTTAGCATATCCAGGAATGCTCTCTCCTTTCTATGACCTGAACATGCATTTTTCCAGTTTATATGGGGTTAGTTAAAATCACCCATTCACCACTACATTTTTTTTTGTATTTTTGTTGGCCTCTCTAATTTCTTTTTTCGCATCCTCAGAATCCTCTTGTTGCACTTTGGTCAGGGGCGATAATATATATTCCTAATATTAAACTATCTCCTTCACACCTGGGTATTAATATCCACCGCAGTGATGATTCCTGTAGGGGAACCAGCTCCCTCCTTTCATTGTCCTATTTTATGCTGACACTACTTGCTCTCTTTTTATGTAAAGGGTAACGCTCCACCCCCAATGCGCCCTGTCATCTATCCTTCCTATAGAGCCTATAGCCTGGAGTATAACCAGCGTCCCACTGGTTCTCTCTCATTCCTACCAATGTCTCTGTAATGTCCACTATATCCTCAAAAGTCCTCCTTCAACTCACTCTGTACTCCAGTTTCCCATTTTAGGTCTAAGCGCATCTACCTATTAGGCATAGAGACACATGTATACCCTGTCTCCTTGTCCTCCATATAACCTCCCGGATTTTTTGCAAGTTACCCTCAAGTCTTTTGTAGACGCTATCCCTTGTCACATGCACATTGCTATGTTCCTTGCTTGTATGTGGTTGATTTAGAAAAACCTCCCTCTCTGCCTGCATTCCCATAGATACTGTATTCCGAACCGATGTCACCTCAGCTACTGTCAGCTTTCCCCCAGGGATGAGTTTAAAAGCTGTTCTGCCACCTTTTTAATGTTGAGTGCCAGCAGCCTGGTTCCTCTTTGGTTAAGATGAAGCCCGTCCCTTTTGTACAGGCCTGCCTTGTCCCAAAAGGTTTCCCAGTTCCTGACAAATCTGAAACCCTCTGCCTTACACCACCTTTTCATCCACACGCATTGTTTAGGACCCTGTATCTCCGGCTTGCCTTCAGCTTCAAGCTTCTTGGGGCGCGCGATGGAACAGAGGCTATAAGTATATGATTTTTCTCCTTTTAAAATTTAGAACGACAGATAACAACAACGTATTGGACGAAGATAAAGCCAACAGAGTTCACTTGTGAAGTCATTTTAGTTAGCAATGTGATAAGAATAATTTTGTATAAACGTAACTAGGAATCATGTCGGACTGCAGGAAAGATGTTAGATAATAAGATTCTCATTTTCTTTTTTTCTTTTCTTGCTTTTTATTGTTATTTACTGTGATACGTTTATACAATGTGTACTTGTTTTAACCTTAATAAAATTCAAATTAAAAAAATTATTACATTCCAAATTCCTTCAGAAACTAATGGGGCTCCCTAGTTGTGTGCCTTATGCTGCACTGTGCATAGAGATGGGCCAAACAACTCTAGAAACCTTGGCATGGATAAGGGCCATAAAATATTGGCCACATATATATTTTCTAGTGGGATCCAATAGCTATATTCCCTCTCTGTTATCAGATCACTTTATTTCAGAATGGTATACTTTGATCTTTAGAAAGGTTGAAGCTATTGGTTTCCCTTTGGAATCACTCCTTATGCTCACAAAGGTGGAAGCCTTCAGACTAGTTAAGAATAGGCTCTTGGATCTTGATTTTCATTACTTGACTCTTGCAGCCAAGACAACCTGCTCCCCGACTACATTATTAATCCCATGTGAGTATGGAATTATGGCAACATGGGAGGCGGAGTGTAAGGTTTCTGCTTAACCTTGGAAGAGTTTCAGTTACCAAGTTGGGCGCACAGTCCAGACTTGGGGAGTGTTTTCAGTATCTGCAGTTTCTTGCTTTTGTATCTTCTGTTTCTCATGCCTGTCTGTGTGAAACTGTCTCAACGTAGTTTTCAGATGGGAACTACAGGTGTTTATCTAACTTTGGCAGGAACTGGGAGGGGAGCCCGTAAAAGCGGCTGTTCGAACGTTGAGAGGCCAGTTCCCGCATTGCTTGTGATTGACTTAGAATGCCAGATCAATAAAGAACTCAAAAGTTACTTTTGGCCTGGACTTTACAAGTTCCTTACACTGGGTCTGGGATCCTACATTCCAGGGGAAGTAAAGGAAAAGTGAAAATATGGTTTGTTTCATCCCTCTGCAAGTTCATATAAGAATATGCAAGCTTTTGAGCTACATAGATCTCATTCTTGGACAGAAACTGGGAATGACATCGCACTCAGAAAAGCACTACTCCCTGGCACACTACAATGGCCTCCTGTACCTAATTCAGGGGAAGGAGTCTGATGGATCTCTGACTTTCCATGCCCAAAGGCTTCTGTTACTTTAAATACTTACCTCTGCTTCTTTATGGACAGAAGCCAATGTACTGAGATCATCTAATCTAGCTGTAAACCCCCTCCAATTTTTCTTCTTCAGCAGCACTTCATCTAAATCCAGTAATGTGCATATCACTTCAGCTGCCATCTAGCTTTGAAAGAAGAGGGGGCAGCTCAGTGGTTATTATTTCAGCCCTGATTTGTACTCCCCAGAGGGTCTGCTACATTTCCAGGAAATATCTGGAGGGTGGAGGACTGCTTGAAGGGTCCAAGGGAGATGAGCTGGCAAACATGCTGCGTTGAGTAAGGATTAGCAGCCCATTAGGCAGCTTTGGCTTGCATTCCTCACATCTTTCCACTCCAGTTTTTCCAAATGCCAGCAGGTGAGAGCATATGGCAAAGGTCACTCCATGGTCCTGGCTTGATCATTGGTCCCCCTCCACCCCATGGCAATGAAGGCCAACTGGCCCTCTGAGCTCAGCCAAGGAGGCCTTTTGGAGCAGGGATAAAATCAGTTTGCTGCAGCAACAACTTCTTCAGTGTCTTCTGGGACGTGTGTTCAGCAGGTAACTCATCAAAATCTGATGAGTAAATCTGTATTTACACTACAAAAGCACCCCCCGCACCCTTCCTGTTGGTTAGCTCTGGAAGGTGCTGATGAGAGGCTCCCCATGATATTCTGGTGAGTGAACTAGAGTACTGTGGACTAGACTCTAGGATAGGGAACTGGTTAAAGAACTGCACTCTATGAGGAGCACTGGAAAAAAGGAAATGTTCAAGAAATGGTGGTGAGGACATACCCCTAAAGAAGAGTTTCTGAGGTATTTTCGAAGGCTTTCATGGCCGGAATCACTTGGGTGCTGATCCTCTGAAGATGCCAGCCACAGATGCAGGCGAAACATCAGGAAAGAATGCTGCTAGAACACGGCCATACAGCCCGGAAACCACACAGCACCCAAGAGTTTCTGAGGGTTTCTAGGGCAGCCATCTGAGAGACCACAGCCCACAGAGAGCTGAGGCTGGCTGGGGAGGTTCGCTACTACTTCGGAGATGTGTGAAACAAATACGAGGTGAGAGGTGGCTCTCTGTATCACTGAATCAAAGGTTGCCCTAAGGCCCCCCTGTTTTTAAGACAAAGGTGGTACATCCCCTTTCCACCATTTCCTTACACTTCTCCAAACAGCCATGACCAAAGGTTCCTACAATAGTCATTTCCGCATGGCAGAATTTTTCCAGTGTACCACCGTTTTTTTTTTACAATCTGGGTCTATTTTATCCTGGTCAGTTTGTTTGCATGGCTGCCCATTTCTGTGAAGGGATCGAGTGAAGACTGGGATTGAGTACCCCAGTGTGTTTCACATGAGCTTGAACTTCTGTATTTACACTACAAGCTTATCCGCGCATGCCTGGTGTCCCCCGTTATGATTGGCTCTTGTTTTCGAGCGGCAGCTTGAATGAATGTCCCTGCCCTGCCTGTTGAATTTTCACACCACAAGAGTGCCCACGCATGCTTGGTGTCCCGCATTCTGATTGGCTATTGTTTTTGAGTGGCAGCTTGAATGAACGTCTCTGCCCTGCCAGTTGAATTTGAATCACTGTCGACTACCTTTATACCAGCTGCATGGTTACTGGGTAGAAGCATGTTTTAGGAGCTGGGAAATATGAACCTAGAGCATGGTTCCAGAGGTTGTGTGGTAGCGTCATGTGTTTGTGGCGATGGTGGTACTCCTTCTTGGCCTCATGGAAGGTTCCCTTGCTGCATGTGCCCACTGCAAGAGAGAGAGGGCTCAGGCATCTCATCACTCTGCTGTGCTGAGGAGACATTGCAGGCGGGCATGGTTTGCCCTGGCAAGAGACCCCCAGCACCCTTGCTATAGGGTTTATCCACATAAGAGCAGGGACTGGTGGCAGAACTGTGTTATGGCTTCTTGGGATGACAAGGAATGGCTCAGAAACTTCTGCATGACCAGGAGGATCTTCATGAAGATCATGGACAGCCTTAGACCCCACCTGTATCCCCAGGACACTAACATGCAGGCTGCATTCCCAGTGGAGATGAGAGTCGGCATGGCAATCTGGTACCTGGTCAGCATGAACAGTTTCCATGAGGTCAAGCAGCAGGTGCTGGCCTGGTAACTGCTGCAGACACCCTTGAAGAATTTTGCCTGGCCATGAGGGTCACACTCTTCAGGAACAGGTACAAGGATTCTGGCATCCACCTGGGGTGCCCCCTTTGTACATCCCTGAGAGTCTAAGGCTTGGCCACCACAAGGTCAGGAAGTTATGTCTGGAGATTTCCTGGACATAGCATCCTTCTACCTGGACATAGCATCCTTCTACTCTGAAAACAAAAGACAGGAATCAAGTTTCAGGCATGTTGCCAGGATACCCATGGCAAGGAACACCAGCCCCACAACCCCCCACCCAAACAGGCATTTCTCCTGATGGTCATGGACCACATCATCCTGTTGGAAGGGGAATTTCTACCTTGTGGCCATGGAAGGAAATCCACCCCTCATTTTCCTGGGAAAGGCCAAAGCATGCCAACCCTTGCAAAGCATGCCAACCCTTGCAGGGGATTGGAGGAGAGTTTGGGAGGAGTGGCCCCCAGCCATGGACACCTGCCCTTAGCAGGCTCCTTGTGGGTAAATAAAGGATGGCTGGAATGCTTTTATTTGTATTTGTGGAACAGTTACCATGAAACACAGAATGGCCAACTGGGAAACCCAATGTACAGGCAACTCTGGCCAAAGACAGTACTCCACAGCTCCAGCACTAACCCCCACCCAAACACCAGTCCAAAGCTCAGGTTCAGCACATTCTTCCCCTTCCTACAAGTCCAGCACATGCTTCACTCTCCTTGAGCGTCCTGACTCCATCTGTACTGCTCTGTCGTGGGGTGGTGCTCCTCAAACTCCTCATGGCAGTCGACCTAACAGTGTGGATGCTTCACCGGCGAGTGGCCTTGGGGGGCACAATAGAAAACCATAGCTCAATGTGCAATTGGGGTGGAGGGGTTGGCGACCAAGCCTCGGCGTGACCAGCACCGACCTTATCACATCTCGGCCCCAGTGAGAACGTCTTCAGGATATGACGTTTGTTCTGACAGGTCTGGGACCCAGGAGCACAAAGAACTGGAAATATGGCTTCAAGTGATGAAGAATCGCATGGACAAGATGCAACTGCGTGCGGTTGAGGCAGAAACCAAGCTGGACGAGTATATTTTCCTTTATGAACTGGCCGCAGGAGTCTCTGCGTGACCAAAGGCTGCCACCCCAGCCAGTGCCTTAACAGAATCTGCAACCCTTTCAACCCGATCCTGCTAAGGTGGAGGCAGTAGTCAATTGGCCCCTCCCCACCACCCGTAAAGAGCTCCAATAGTTTTGGGGCTTTGCTAACTTTTATCAAGACTTTATTCCAAAATTCACCCAACTGGCATTGCCATTAACTGATTTGTTACATACCGAAGGCAAAGGTCCCCAGGTGGCTAAACCAGGAGCCTCACTCGATTGGACGGCTGCCTGCCAACATGCTTTTCAGCATCTAAAAAACGCATTCACTTCTGAATCTATTCCCCCTTCGGGGGAGGGCGGTTTATAAACCCAATAAATAATAATAATAATAATAATAATAATAATAATAATAATAATAATGTGGGGGGGGGGGGGGGTGGGGGGGGGGGGGGGTGGGGGGGGGGGGGGGTGGGGGGGGGGGGGGGTGGGGGGGGGGGGGGGTGGGGGGGGGGGGGGGTGGGGGGGGGGGGGGGTGGGGGGGGGGGGGGGTGGGGGGGGGGGGGGGTGGGGGGGGGGGGGGGTGGGGGGGGGGGGGGGTGGGGGGGGGGGGGGGTGGGGGGGGGGGGGGGTGGGGGGGGGGGGGGGTGGGGGGGGGGGGGGGTGGGGGGGGGGGGGGGTGGGGGGGGGGGGGGGTGGGGGGGGGGGGGGGTGGGGGGGGGGGGGGGTGGGGGGGGGGGGGGGTGGGGGGGGGGGGGGGTGGGGGGGGGGGGGGGTGGGGGGGGGGGGGGGTGGGGGGGGGGGGGGGTGGGGGGGGGGGGGGGTGGGGGGGGGGGGGGGTGGGGGGGGGGGGGGGTGGGGGGGGGGGGGGGTGGGGGGGGGGGGGGGTGGGGGGGGGGGGGGGTGGGGGGGGGGGGGGGTGGGGGGGGGGGGGGGTGGGGGGGGGGGGGGGTGGGGGGGGGGGGGGGTGGGGGGGGGGGGGGGTGGGGGGGGGGGGGGGTGGGGGGGGGGGGGGGTGGGGGGGGGGGGGGGTGGGGGGGGGGGGGGGTGGGGGGGGGGGGGGGTGGGGGGGGGGGGGGGTGGGGGGGGGGGGGGGTGGGGGGGGGGGGGGGTGGGGGGGGGGGGGGGTGGGGGGGGGGGGGGGTGGGGGGGGGGGGGGGTGGGGGGGGGGGGGGGTGGGGGGGGGGGGGGGTGGGGGGGGGGGGGGGTGGGGGGGGGGGGGGGTGGGGGGGGGGGGGGGTGGGGGGGGGGGGGGGTGGGGGGGGGGGGGGGTGGGGGGGGGGGGGGGTGGGGGGGGGGGGGGGTGGGGGGGGGGGGGGGTGGGGGGGGGGGGGGGTGGGGGGGGGGGGGGGTGGGGGGGGGGGGGGGTGGGGGGGGGGGGGGGTGGGGGGGGGGGGGGGTGGGGGGGGGGGGGGGTGGGGGGGGGGGGGGGTGGGGGGGGGGGGGGGTGGGGGGGGGGGGGGGTGGGGGGGGGGGGGGGTGGGGGGGGGGGGGGGTGGGGGGGGGGGGGGGTGGGGGGGGGGGGGGGTGGGGGGGGGGGGGGGTGGGGGGGGGGGGGGGTGGGGGGGGGGGGGGGTGGGGGGGGGGGGGGGTGGGGGGGGGGGGGGGTGGGGGGGGGGGGGGGTGGGGGGGGGGGGGGGTGGGGGGGGGGGGGGGTGGGGGGGGGGGGGGGTGGGGGGGGGGGGGGGTGGGGGGGGGGGGGGGTGGGGGGGGGGGGGGGTGGGGGGGGGGGGGGGTGGGGGGGGGGGGGGGTGGGGGGGGGGGGGGGTGGGGGGGGGGGGGGGTGGGGGGGGGGGGGGGTGGGGGGGGGGGGGGGTGGGGGGGGGGGGGGGTGGGGGGGGGGGGGGGTGGGGGGGGGGGGGGGTGGGGGGGGGGGGGGGTGGGGGGGGGGGGGGGTGGGGGGGGGGGGGGGTGGGGGGGGGGGGGGGTGGGGGGGGGGGGGGGTGGGGGGGGGGGGGGGTGGGGGGGGGGGGGGGTGGGGGGGGGGGGGGGTGGGGGGGGGGGGGGGTGGGGGGGGGGGGGGGTGGGGGGGGGGGGGGGTGGGGGGGGGGGGGGGTGGGGGGGGGGGGGGGTGGGGGGGGGGGGGGGTGGGGGGGGGGGGGGGTGGGGGGGGGGGGGGGTGGGGGGGGGGGGGGGTGGGGGGGGGGGGGGGTGGGGGGGGGGGGGGGTGGGGGGGGGGGGGGGTGGGGGGGGGGGGGGGTGGGGGGGGGGGGGGGTGGGGGGGGGGGGGGGTGGGGGGGGGGGGGGGTGGGGGGGGGGGGGGGTGGGGGGGGGGGGGGGTGGGGGGGGGGGGGGGTGGGGGGGGGGGGGGGTGGGGGGGGGGGGGGGTGGGGGGGGGGGGGGGTGGGGGGGGGGGGGGGTGGGGGGGGGGGGGGGTGGGGGGGGGGGGGGGTGGGGGGGGGGGGGGGTGGGGGGGGGGGGGGGTGGGGGGGGGGGGGGGTGGGGGGGGGGGGGGGTGGGGGGGGGGGGGGGTGGGGGGGGGGGGGGGTGGGGGGGGGGGGGGGTGGGGGGGGGGGGGGGTGGGGGGGGGGGGGGGTGGGGGGGGGGGGGGGTGGGGGGGGGGGGGGGTGGGGGGGGGGGGGGGTGGGGGGGGGGGGGGGTGGGGGGGGGGGGGGGTGGGGGGGGGGGGGGGTGGGGGGGGGGGGGGGTGGGGGGGGGGGGGGGTGGGGGGGGGGGGGGGTGGGGGGGGGGGGGGGTGGGGGGGGGGGGGGGTGGGGGGGGGGGGGGGTGGGGGGGGGGGGGGGTGGGGGGGGGGGGGGGTGGGGGGGGGGGGGGGTGGGGGGGGGGGGGGGTGGGGGGGGGGGGGGGTGGGGGGGGGGGGGGGTGGGGGGGGGGGGGGGTGGGGGGGGGGGGGGGTGGGGGGGGGGGGGGGTGGGGGGGGGGGGGGGTGGGGGGGGGGGGGGGTGGGGGGGGGGGGGGGTGGGGGGGGGGGGGGGTGGGGGGGGGGGGGGGTGGGGGGGGGGGGGGGTGGGGGGGGGGGGGGGTGGGGGGGGGGGGGGGTGGGGGGGGGGGGGGGTGGGGGGGGGGGGGGGTGGGGGGGGGGGGGGGTGGGGGGGGGGGGGGGTGGGGGGGGGGGGGGGTGGGGGGGGGGGGGGGTGGGGGGGGGGGGGGGTGGGGGGGGGGGGGGGTGGGGGGGGGGGGGGGTGGGGGGGGGGGGGGGTGGGGGGGGGGGGGGGTGGGGGGGGGGGGGGGTGGGGGGGGGGGGGGGTGGGGGGGGGGGGGGGTGGGGGGGGGGGGGGGTGGGGGGGGGGGGGGGTGGGGGGGGGGGGGGGTGGGGGGGGGGGGGGGTGGGGGGGGGGGGGGGTGGGGGGGGGGGGGGGTGGGGGGGGGGGGGGGTGGGGGGGGGGGGGGGTGGGGGGGGGGGGGGGTGGGGGGGGGGGGGGGTGGGGGGGGGGGGGGGTGGGGGGGGGGGGGGGTGGGGGGGGGGGGGGGTGGGGGGGGGGGGGGGTGGGGGGGGGGGGGGGTGGGGGGGGGGGGGGGTGGGGGGGGGGGGGGGTGGGGGGGGGGGGGGGTGGGGGGGGGGGGGGGTGGGGGGGGGGGGGGGTGGGGGGGGGGGGGGGTGGGGGGGGGGGGGGGTGGGGGGGGGGGGGGGTGGGGGGGGGGGGGGGTGGGGGGGGGGGGGGGTGGGGGGGGGGGGGGGTGGGGGGGGGGGGGGGTGGGGGGGGGGGGGGGTGGGGGGGGGGGGGGGTGGGGGGGGGGGGGGGTGGGGGGGGGGGGGGGTGGGGGGGGGGGGGGGTGGGGGGGGGGGGGGGTGGGGGGGGGGGGGGGTGGGGGGGGGGGGGGGTGGGGGGGGGGGGGGGTGGGGGGGGGGGGGGGTGGGGGGGGGGGGGGGTGGGGGGGGGGGGGGGTGGGGGGGGGGGGGGGTGGGGGGGGGGGGGGGTGGGGGGGGGGGGGGGTGGGGGGGGGGGGGGGTGGGGGGGGGGGGGGGTGGGGGGGGGGGGGGGTGGGGGGGGGGGGGGGTGGGGGGGGGGGGGGGTGGGGGGGGGGGGGGGTGGGGGGGGGGGGGGGTGGGGGGGGGGGGGGGTGGGGGGGGGGGGGGGTGGGGGGGGGGGGGGGTGGGGGGGGGGGGGGGTGGGGGGGGGGGGGGGTGGGGGGGGGGGGGGGTGGGGGGGGGGGGGGGTGGGGGGGGGGGGGGGTGGGGGGGGGGGGGGGTGGGGGGGGGGGGGGGTGGGGGGGGGGGGGGGTGGGGGGGGGGGGGGGTGGGGGGGGGGGGGGGTGGGGGGGGGGGGGGGTGGGGGGGGGGGGGGGTGGGGGGGGGGGGGGGTGGGGGGGGGGGGGGGTGGGGGGGGGGGGGGGTGGGGGGGGGGGGGGGTGGGGGGGGGGGGGGGTGGGGGGGGGGGGGGGTGGGGGGGGGGGGGGGTGGGGGGGGGGGGGGGTGGGGGGGGGGGGGGGTGGGGGGGGGGGGGGGTGGGGGGGGGGGGGGGTGGGGGGGGGGGGGGGTGGGGGGGGGGGGGGGTGGGGGGGGGGGGGGGTGGGGGGGGGGGGGGGTGGGGGGGGGGGGGGGTGGGGGGGGGGGGGGGTGGGGGGGGGGGGGGGTGGGGGGGGGGGGGGGTGGGGGGGGGGGGGGGTGGGGGGGGGGGGGGGTGGGGGGGGGGGGGGGTGGGGGGGGGGGGGGGTGGGGGGGGGGGGGGGTGGGGGGGGGGGGGGGTGGGGGGGGGGGGGGGTGGGGGGGGGGGGGGGTGGGGGGGGGGGGGGGTGGGGGGGGGGGGGGGTGGGGGGGGGGGGGGGTGGGGGGGGGGGGGGGTGGGGGGGGGGGGGGGTGGGGGGGGGGGGGGGTGGGGGGGGGGGGGGGTGGGGGGGGGGGGGGGTGGGGGGGGGGGGGGGTGGGGGGGGGGGGGGGTGGGGGGGGGGGGGGGTGGGGGGGGGGGGGGGTGGGGGGGGGGGGGGGTGGGGGGGGGGGGGGGTGGGGGGGGGGGGGGGTGGGGGGGGGGGGGGGTGGGGGGGGGGGGGGGTGGGGGGGGGGGGGGGTGGGGGGGGGGGGGGGTGGGGGGGGGGGGGGGTGGGGGGGGGGGGGGGTGGGGGGGGGGGGGGGTGGGGGGGGGGGGGGGTGGGGGGGGGGGGGGGTGGGGGGGGGGGGGGGTGGGGGGGGGGGGGGGTGGGGGGGGGGGGGGGTGGGGGGGGGGGGGGGTGGGGGGGGGGGGGGGTGGGGGGGGGGGGGGGTGGGGGGGGGGGGGGGTGGGGGGGGGGGGGGGTGGGGGGGGGGGGGGGTGGGGGGGGGGGGGGGTGGGGGGGGGGGGGGGTGGGGGGGGGGGGGGGTGGGGGGGGGGGGGGGTGGGGGGGGGGGGGGGTGGGGGGGGGGGGGGGTGGGGGGGGGGGGGGGTGGGGGGGGGGGGGGGTGGGGGGGGGGGGGGGTGGGGGGGGGGGGGGGTGGGGGGGGGGGGGGGTGGGGGGGGGGGGGGGTGGGGGGGGGGGGGGGTGGGGGGGGGGGGGGGTGGGGGGGGGGGGGGGTGGGGGGGGGGGGGGGTGGGGGGGGGGGGGGGTGGGGGGGGGGGGGGGTGGGGGGGGGGGGGGGTGGGGGGGGGGGGGGGTGGGGGGGGGGGGGGGTGGGGGGGGGGGGGGGTGGGGGGGGGGGGGGGTGGGGGGGGGGGGGGGTGGGGGGGGGGGGGGGTGGGGGGGGGGGGGGGTGGGGGGGGGGGGGGGTGGGGGGGGGGGGGGGTGGGGGGGGGGGGGGGTGGGGGGGGGGGGGGGTGGGGGGGGGGGGGGGTGGGGGGGGGGGGGGGTGGGGGGGGGGGGGGGTGGGGGGGGGGGGGGGTGGGGGGGGGGGGGGGTGGGGGGGGGGGGGGGTGGGGGGGGGGGGGGGTGGGGGGGGGGGGGGGTGGGGGGGGGGGGGGGTGGGGGGGGGGGGGGGTGGGGGGGGGGGGGGGTGGGGGGGGGGGGGGGTGGGGGGGGGGGGGGGTGGGGGGGGGGGGGGGTGGGGGGGGGGGGGGGTGGGGGGGGGGGGGGGTGGGGGGGGGGGGGGGTGGGGGGGGGGGGGGGTGGGGGGGGGGGGGGGTGGGGGGGGGGGGGGGTGGGGGGGGGGGGGGGTGGGGGGGGGGGGGGGTGGGGGGGGGGGGGGGTGGGGGGGGGGGGGGGTGGGGGGGGGGGGGGGTGGGGGGGGGGGGGGGTGGGGGGGGGGGGGGGTGGGGGGGGGGGGGGGTGGGGGGGGGGGGGGGTGGGGGGGGGGGGGGGTGGGGGGGGGGGGGGGTGGGGGGGGGGGGGGGTGGGGGGGGGGGGGGGTGGGGGGGGGGGGGGGTGGGGGGGGGGGGGGGTGGGGGGGGGGGGGGGTGGGGGGGGGGGGGGGTGGGGGGGGGGGGGGGTGGGGGGGGGGGGGGGTGGGGGGGGGGGGGGGTGGGGGGGGGGGGGGGTGGGGGGGGGGGGGGGTGGGGGGGGGGGGGGGTGGGGGGGGGGGGGGGTGGGGGGGGGGGGGGGTGGGGGGGGGGGGGGGTGGGGGGGGGGGGGGGTGGGGGGGGGGGGGGGTGGGGGGGGGGGGGGGTGGGGGGGGGGGGGGGTGGGGGGGGGGGGGGGTGGGGGGGGGGGGGGGTGGGGGGGGGGGGGGGTGGGGGGGGGGGGGGGTGGGGGGGGGGGGGGGTGGGGGGGGGGGGGGGTGGGGGGGGGGGGGGGTGGGGGGGGGGGGGGGTGGGGGGGGGGGGGGGTGGGGGGGGGGGGGGGTGGGGGGGGGGGGGGGTGGGGGGGGGGGGGGGTGGGGGGGGGGGGGGGTGGGGGGGGGGGGGGGTGGGGGGGGGGGGGGGTGGGGGGGGGGGGGGGTGGGGGGGGGGGGGGGTGGGGGGGGGGGGGGGTGGGGGGGGGGGGGGGTGGGGGGGGGGGGGGGTGGGGGGGGGGGGGGGTGGGGGGGGGGGGGGGTGGGGGGGGGGGGGGGTGGGGGGGGGGGGGGGTGGGGGGGGGGGGGGGTGGGGGGGGGGGGGGGTGGGGGGGGGGGGGGGTGGGGGGGGGGGGGGGTGGGGGGGGGGGGGGGTGGGGGGGGGGGGGGGTGGGGGGGGGGGGGGGTGGGGGGGGGGGGGGGTGGGGGGGGGGGGGGGTGGGGGGGGGGGGGGGTGGGGGGGGGGGGGGGTGGGGGGGGGGGGGGGTGGGGGGGGGGGGGGGTGGGGGGGGGGGGGGGTGGGGGGGGGGGGGGGTGGGGGGGGGGGGGGGTGGGGGGGGGGGGGGGTGGGGGGGGGGGGGGGTGGGGGGGGGGGGGGGTGGGGGGGGGGGGGGGTGGGGGGGGGGGGGGGTGGGGGGGGGGGGGGGTGGGGGGGGGGGGGGGTGGGGGGGGGGGGGGGTGGGGGGGGGGGGGGGTGGGGGGGGGGGGGGGTGGGGGGGGGGGGGGGTGGGGGGGGGGGGGGGTGGGGGGGGGGGGGGGTGGGGGGGGGGGGGGGTGGGGGGGGGGGGGGGTGGGGGGGGGGGGGGGTGGGGGGGGGGGGGGGTGGGGGGGGGGGGGGGTGGGGGGGGGGGGGGGTGGGGGGGGGGGGGGGTGGGGGGGGGGGGGGGTGGGGGGGGGGGGGGGTGGGGGGGGGGGGGGGTGGGGGGGGGGGGGGGTGGGGGGGGGGGGGGGTGGGGGGGGGGGGGGGTGGGGGGGGGGGGGGGTGGGGGGGGGGGGGGGTGGGGGGGGGGGGGGGTGGGGGGGGGGGGGGGTGGGGGGGGGGGGGGGTGGGGGGGGGGGGGGGTGGGGGGGGGGGGGGGTGGGGGGGGGGGGGGGTGGGGGGGGGGGGGGGTGGGGGGGGGGGGGGGTGGGGGGGGGGGGGGGTGGGGGGGGGGGGGGGTGGGGGGGGGGGGGGGTGGGGGGGGGGGGGGGTGGGGGGGGGGGGGGGTGGGGGGGGGGGGGGGTGGGGGGGGGGGGGGGTGGGGGGGGGGGGGGGTGGGGGGGGGGGGGGGTGGGGGGGGGGGGGGGTGGGGGGGGGGGGGGGTGGGGGGGGGGGGGGGTGGGGGGGGGGGGGGGTGGGGGGGGGGGGGGGTGGGGGGGGGGGGGGGTGGGGGGGGGGGGGGGTGGGGGGGGGGGGGGGTGGGGGGGGGGGGGGGTGGGGGGGGGGGGGGGTGGGGGGGGGGGGGGGTGGGGGGGGGGGGGGGTGGGGGGGGGGGGGGGTGGGGGGGGGGGGGGGTGGGGGGGGGGGGGGGTGGGGGGGGGGGGGGGTGGGGGGGGGGGGGGGTGGGGGGGGGGGGGGGTGGGGGGGGGGGGGGGTGGGGGGGGGGGGGGGTGGGGGGGGGGGGGGGTGGGGGGGGGGGGGGGTGGGGGGGGGGGGGGGTGGGGGGGGGGGGGGGTGGGGGGGGGGGGGGGTGGGGGGGGGGGGGGGTGGGGGGGGGGGGGGGTGGGGGGGGGGGGGGGTGGGGGGGGGGGGGGGTGGGGGGGGGGGGGGGTGGGGGGGGGGGGGGGTGGGGGGGGGGGGGGGTGGGGGGGGGGGGGGGTGGGGGGGGGGGGGGGTGGGGGGGGGGGGGGGTGGGGGGGGGGGGGGGTGGGGGGGGGGGGGGGTGGGGGGGGGGGGGGGTGGGGGGGGGGGGGGGTGGGGGGGGGGGGGGGTGGGGGGGGGGGGGGGTGGGGGGGGGGGGGGGTGGGGGGGGGGGGGGGTGGGGGGGGGGGGGGGTGGGGGGGGGGGGGGGTGGGGGGGGGGGGGGGTGGGGGGGGGGGGGGGTGGGGGGGGGGGGGGGTGGGGGGGGGGGGGGGTGGGGGGGGGGGGGGGTGGGGGGGGGGGGGGGTGGGGGGGGGGGGGGGTGGGGGGGGGGGGGGGTGGGGGGGGGGGGGGGTGGGGGGGGGGGGGGGTGGGGGGGGGGGGGGGTGGGGGGGGGGGGGGGTGGGGGGGGGGGGGGGTGGGGGGGGGGGGGGGTGGGGGGGGGGGGGGGTGGGGGGGGGGGGGGGTGGGGGGGGGGGGGGGTGGGGGGGGGGGGGGGTGGGGGGGGGGGGGGGTGGGGGGGGGGGGGGGTGGGGGGGGGGGGGGGTGGGGGGGGGGGGGGGTGGGGGGGGGGGGGGGTGGGGGGGGGGGGGGGTGGGGGGGGGGGGGGGTGGGGGGGGGGGGGGGTGGGGGGGGGGGGGGGTGGGGGGGGGGGGGGGTGGGGGGGGGGGGGGGTGGGGGGGGGGGGGGGTGGGGGGGGGGGGGGGTGGGGGGGGGGGGGGGTGGGGGGGGGGGGGGGTGGGGGGGGGGGGGGGTGGGGGGGGGGGGGGGTGGGGGGGGGGGGGGGTGGGGGGGGGGGGGGGTGGGGGGGGGGGGGGGTGGGGGGGGGGGGGGGTGGGGGGGGGGGGGGGTGGGGGGGGGGGGGGGTGGGGGGGGGGGGGGGTGGGGGGGGGGGGGGGTGGGGGGGGGGGGGGGTGGGGGGGGGGGGGGGTGGGGGGGGGGGGGGGTGGGGGGGGGGGGGGGTGGGGGGGGGGGGGGGTGGGGGGGGGGGGGGGTGGGGGGGGGGGGGGGTGGGGGGGGGGGGGGGTGGGGGGGGGGGGGGGTGGGGGGGGGGGGGGGTGGGGGGGGGGGGGGGTGGGGGGGGGGGGGGGTGGGGGGGGGGGGGGGTGGGGGGGGGGGGGGGTGGGGGGGGGGGGGGGTGGGGGGGGGGGGGGGTGGGGGGGGGGGGGGGTGGGGGGGGGGGGGGGTGGGGGGGGGGGGGGGTGGGGGGGGGGGGGGGTGGGGGGGGGGGGGGGTGGGGGGGGGGGGGGGTGGGGGGGGGGGGGGGTGGGGGGGGGGGGGGGTGGGGGGGGGGGGGGGTGGGGGGGGGGGGGGGTGGGGGGGGGGGGGGGTGGGGGGGGGGGGGGGTGGGGGGGGGGGGGGGTGGGGGGGGGGGGGGGTGGGGGGGGGGGGGGGTGGGGGGGGGGGGGGGTGGGGGGGGGGGGGGGTGGGGGGGGGGGGGGGTGGGGGGGGGGGGGGGTGGGGGGGGGGGGGGGTGGGGGGGGGGGGGGGTGGGGGGGGGGGGGGGTGGGGGGGGGGGGGGGTGGGGGGGGGGGGGGGTGGGGGGGGGGGGGGGTGGGGGGGGGGGGGGGTGGGGGGGGGGGGGGGTGGGGGGGGGGGGGGGTGGGGGGGGGGGGGGGTGGGGGGGGGGGGGGGTGGGGGGGGGGGGGGGTGGGGGGGGGGGGGGGTGGGGGGGGGGGGGGGTGGGGGGGGGGGGGGGTGGGGGGGGGGGGGGGTGGGGGGGGGGGGGGGTGGGGGGGGGGGGGGGTGGGGGGGGGGGGGGGTGGGGGGGGGGGGGGGTGGGGGGGGGGGGGGGTGGGGGGGGGGGGGGGTGGGGGGGGGGGGGGGTGGGGGGGGGGGGGGGTGGGGGGGGGGGGGGGTGGGGGGGGGGGGGGGTGGGGGGGGGGGGGGGTGGGGGGGGGGGGGGGTGGGGGGGGGGGGGGGTGGGGGGGGGGGGGGGTGGGGGGGGGGGGGGGTGGGGGGGGGGGGGGGTGGGGGGGGGGGGGGGTGGGGGGGGGGGGGGGTGGGGGGGGGGGGGGGTGGGGGGGGGGGGGGGTGGGGGGGGGGGGGGGTGGGGGGGGGGGGGGGTGGGGGGGGGGGGGGGTGGGGGGGGGGGGGGGTGGGGGGGGGGGGGGGTGGGGGGGGGGGGGGGTGGGGGGGGGGGGGGGTGGGGGGGGGGGGGGGTGGGGGGGGGGGGGGGTGGGGGGGGGGGGGGGTGGGGGGGGGGGGGGGTGGGGGGGGGGGGGGGTGGGGGGGGGGGGGGGTGGGGGGGGGGGGGGGTGGGGGGGGGGGGGGGTGGGGGGGGGGGGGGGTGGGGGGGGGGGGGGGTGGGGGGGGGGGGGGGTGGGGGGGGGGGGGGGTGGGGGGGGGGGGGGGTGGGGGGGGGGGGGGGTGGGGGGGGGGGGGGGTGGGGGGGGGGGGGGGTGGGGGGGGGGGGGGGTGGGGGGGGGGGGGGGTGGGGGGGGGGGGGGGTGGGGGGGGGGGGGGGTGGGGGGGGGGGGGGGTGGGGGGGGGGGGGGGTGGGGGGGGGGGGGGGTGGGGGGGGGGGGGGGTGGGGGGGGGGGGGGGTGGGGGGGGGGGGGGGTGGGGGGGGGGGGGGGTGGGGGGGGGGGGGGGTGGGGGGGGGGGGGGGTGGGGGGGGGGGGGGGTGGGGGGGGGGGGGGGTGGGGGGGGGGGGGGGTGGGGGGGGGGGGGGGTGGGGGGGGGGGGGGGTGGGGGGGGGGGGGGGTGGGGGGGGGGGGGGGTGGGGGGGGGGGGGGGTGGGGGGGGGGGGGGGTGGGGGGGGGGGGGGGTGGGGGGGGGGGGGGGTGGGGGGGGGGGGGGGTGGGGGGGGGGGGGGGTGGGGGGGGGGGGGGGTGGGGGGGGGGGGGGGTGGGGGGGGGGGGGGGTGGGGGGGGGGGGGGGTGGGGGGGGGGGGGGGTGGGGGGGGGGGGGGGTGGGGGGGGGGGGGGGTGGGGGGGGGGGGGGGTGGGGGGGGGGGGGGGTGGGGGGGGGGGGGGGTGGGGGGGGGGGGGGGTGGGGGGGGGGGGGGGTGGGGGGGGGGGGGGGTGGGGGGGGGGGGGGGTGGGGGGGGGGGGGGGTGGGGGGGGGGGGGGGTGGGGGGGGGGGGGGGTGGGGGGGGGGGGGGGTGGGGGGGGGGGGGGGTGGGGGGGGGGGGGGGTGGGGGGGGGGGGGGGTGGGGGGGGGGGGGGGTGGGGGGGGGGGGGGGTGGGGGGGGGGGGGGGTGGGGGGGGGGGGGGGTGGGGGGGGGGGGGGGTGGGGGGGGGGGGGGGTGGGGGGGGGGGGGGGTGGGGGGGGGGGGGGGTGGGGGGGGGGGGGGGTGGGGGGGGGGGGGGGTGGGGGGGGGGGGGGGTGGGGGGGGGGGGGGGTGGGGGGGGGGGGGGGTGGGGGGGGGGGGGGGTGGGGGGGGGGGGGGGTGGGGGGGGGGGGGGGTGGGGGGGGGGGGGGGTGGGGGGGGGGGGGGGTGGGGGGGGGGGGGGGTGGGGGGGGGGGGGGGTGGGGGGGGGGGGGGGTGGGGGGGGGGGGGGGTGGGGGGGGGGGGGGGTGGGGGGGGGGGGGGGTGGGGGGGGGGGGGGGTGGGGGGGGGGGGGGGTGGGGGGGGGGGGGGGTGGGGGGGGGGGGGGGTGGGGGGGGGGGGGGGTGGGGGGGGGGGGGGGTGGGGGGGGGGGGGGGTGGGGGGGGGGGGGGGTGGGGGGGGGGGGGGGTGGGGGGGGGGGGGGGTGGGGGGGGGGGGGGGTGGGGGGGGGGGGGGGTGGGGGGGGGGGGGGGTGGGGGGGGGGGGGGGTGGGGGGGGGGGGGGGTGGGGGGGGGGGGGGGTGGGGGGGGGGGGGGGTGGGGGGGGGGGGGGGTGGGGGGGGGGGGGGGTGGGGGGGGGGGGGGGTGGGGGGGGGGGGGGGTGGGGGGGGGGGGGGGTGGGGGGGGGGGGGGGTGGGGGGGGGGGGGGGTGGGGGGGGGGGGGGGTGGGGGGGGGGGGGGGTGGGGGGGGGGGGGGGTGGGGGGGGGGGGGGGTGGGGGGGGGGGGGGGTGGGGGGGGGGGGGGGTGGGGGGGGGGGGGGGTGGGGGGGGGGGGGGGTGGGGGGGGGGGGGGGTGGGGGGGGGGGGGGGTGGGGGGGGGGGGGGGTGGGGGGGGGGGGGGGTGGGGGGGGGGGGGGGTGGGGGGGGGGGGGGGTGGGGGGGGGGGGGGGTGGGGGGGGGGGGGGGTGGGGGGGGGGGGGGGTGGGGGGGGGGGGGGGTGGGGGGGGGGGGGGGTGGGGGGGGGGGGGGGTGGGGGGGGGGGGGGGTGGGGGGGGGGGGGGGTGGGGGGGGGGGGGGGTGGGGGGGGGGGGGGGTGGGGGGGGGGGGGGGTGGGGGGGGGGGGGGGTGGGGGGGGGGGGGGGTGGGGGGGGGGGGGGGTGGGGGGGGGGGGGGGTGGGGGGGGGGGGGGGTGGGGGGGGGGGGGGGTGGGGGGGGGGGGGGGTGGGGGGGGGGGGGGGTGGGGGGGGGGGGGGGTGGGGGGGGGGGGGGGTGGGGGGGGGGGGGGGTGGGGGGGGGGGGGGGTGGGGGGGGGGGGGGGTGGGGGGGGGGGGGGGTGGGGGGGGGGGGGGGTGGGGGGGGGGGGGGGTGGGGGGGGGGGGGGGTGGGGGGGGGGGGGGGTGGGGGGGGGGGGGGGTGGGGGGGGGGGGGGGTGGGGGGGGGGGGGGGTGGGGGGGGGGGGGGGTGGGGGGGGGGGGGGGTGGGGGGGGGGGGGGGTGGGGGGGGGGGGGGGTGGGGGGGGGGGGGGGTGGGGGGGGGGGGGGGTGGGGGGGGGGGGGGGTGGGGGGGGGGGGGGGTGGGGGGGGGGGGGGGTGGGGGGGGGGGGGGGTGGGGGGGGGGGGGGGTGGGGGGGGGGGGGGGTGGGGGGGGGGGGGGGTGGGGGGGGGGGGGGGTGGGGGGGGGGGGGGGTGGGGGGGGGGGGGGGTGGGGGGGGGGGGGGGTGGGGGGGGGGGGGGGTGGGGGGGGGGGGGGGTGGGGGGGGGGGGGGGTGGGGGGGGGGGGGGGTGGGGGGGGGGGGGGGTGGGGGGGGGGGGGGGTGGGGGGGGGGGGGGGTGGGGGGGGGGGGGGGTGGGGGGGGGGGGGGGTGGGGGGGGGGGGGGGTGGGGGGGGGGGGGGGTGGGGGGGGGGGGGGGTGGGGGGGGGGGGGGGTGGGGGGGGGGGGGGGTGGGGGGGGGGGGGGGTGGGGGGGGGGGGGGGTGGGGGGGGGGGGGGGTGGGGGGGGGGGGGGGTGGGGGGGGGGGGGGGTGGGGGGGGGGGGGGGTGGGGGGGGGGGGGGGTGGGGGGGGGGGGGGGTGGGGGGGGGGGGGGGTGGGGGGGGGGGGGGGTGGGGGGGGGGGGGGGTGGGGGGGGGGGGGGGTGGGGGGGGGGGGGGGTGGGGGGGGGGGGGGGTGGGGGGGGGGGGGGGTGGGGGGGGGGGGGGGTGGGGGGGGGGGGGGGTGGGGGGGGGGGGGGGTGGGGGGGGGGGGGGGTGGGGGGGGGGGGGGGTGGGGGGGGGGGGGGGTGGGGGGGGGGGGGGGTGGGGGGGGGGGGGGGTGGGGGGGGGGGGGGGTGGGGGGGGGGGGGGGTGGGGGGGGGGGGGGGTGGGGGGGGGGGGGGGTGGGGGGGGGGGGGGGTGGGGGGGGGGGGGGGTGGGGGGGGGGGGGGGTGGGGGGGGGGGGGGGTGGGGGGGGGGGGGGGTGGGGGGGGGGGGGGGTGGGGGGGGGGGGGGGTGGGGGGGGGGGGGGGTGGGGGGGGGGGGGGGTGGGGGGGGGGGGGGGTGGGGGGGGGGGGGGGTGGGGGGGGGGGGGGGTGGGGGGGGGGGGGGGTGGGGGGGGGGGGGGGTGGGGGGGGGGGGGGGTGGGGGGGGGGGGGGGTGGGGGGGGGGGGGGGTGGGGGGGGGGGGGGGTGGGGGGGGGGGGGGGTGGGGGGGGGGGGGGGTGGGGGGGGGGGGGGGTGGGGGGGGGGGGGGGTGGGGGGGGGGGGGGGTGGGGGGGGGGGGGGGTGGGGGGGGGGGGGGGTGGGGGGGGGGGGGGGTGGGGGGGGGGGGGGGTGGGGGGGGGGGGGGGTGGGGGGGGGGGGGGGTGGGGGGGGGGGGGGGTGGGGGGGGGGGGGGGTGGGGGGGGGGGGGGGTGGGGGGGGGGGGGGGTGGGGGGGGGGGGGGGTGGGGGGGGGGGGGGGTGGGGGGGGGGGGGGGTGGGGGGGGGGGGGGGTGGGGGGGGGGGGGGGTGGGGGGGGGGGGGGGTGGGGGGGGGGGGGGGTGGGGGGGGGGGGGGGTGGGGGGGGGGGGGGGTGGGGGGGGGGGGGGGTGGGGGGGGGGGGGGGTGGGGGGGGGGGGGGGTGGGGGGGGGGGGGGGTGGGGGGGGGGGGGGGTGGGGGGGGGGGGGGGTGGGGGGGGGGGGGGGTGGGGGGGGGGGGGGGTGGGGGGGGGGGGGGGTGGGGGGGGGGGGGGGTGGGGGGGGGGGGGGGTGGGGGGGGGGGGGGGTGGGGGGGGGGGGGGGTGGGGGGGGGGGGGGGTGGGGGGGGGGGGGGGTGGGGGGGGGGGGGGGTGGGGGGGGGGGGGGGTGGGGGGGGGGGGGGGTGGGGGGGGGGGGGGGTGGGGGGGGGGGGGGGTGGGGGGGGGGGGGGGTGGGGGGGGGGGGGGGTGGGGGGGGGGGGGGGTGGGGGGGGGGGGGGGTGGGGGGGGGGGGGGGTGGGGGGGGGGGGGGGTGGGGGGGGGGGGGGGTGGGGGGGGGGGGGGGTGGGGGGGGGGGGGGGTGGGGGGGGGGGGGGGTGGGGGGGGGGGGGGGTGGGGGGGGGGGGGGGTGGGGGGGGGGGGGGGTGGGGGGGGGGGGGGGTGGGGGGGGGGGGGGGTGGGGGGGGGGGGGGGTGGGGGGGGGGGGGGGTGGGGGGGGGGGGGGGTGGGGGGGGGGGGGGGTGGGGGGGGGGGGGGGTGGGGGGGGGGGGGGGTGGGGGGGGGGGGGGGTGGGGGGGGGGGGGGGTGGGGGGGGGGGGGGGTGGGGGGGGGGGGGGGTGGGGGGGGGGGGGGGTGGGGGGGGGGGGGGGTGGGGGGGGGGGGGGGTGGGGGGGGGGGGGGGTGGGGGGGGGGGGGGGTGGGGGGGGGGGGGGGTGGGGGGGGGGGGGGGTGGGGGGGGGGGGGGGTGGGGGGGGGGGGGGGTGGGGGGGGGGGGGGGTGGGGGGGGGGGGGGGTGGGGGGGGGGGGGGGTGGGGGGGGGGGGGGGTGGGGGGGGGGGGGGGTGGGGGGGGGGGGGGGTGGGGGGGGGGGGGGGTGGGGGGGGGGGGGGGTGGGGGGGGGGGGGGGTGGGGGGGGGGGGGGGTGGGGGGGGGGGGGGGTGGGGGGGGGGGGGGGTGGGGGGGGGGGGGGGTGGGGGGGGGGGGGGGTGGGGGGGGGGGGGGGTGGGGGGGGGGGGGGGTGGGGGGGGGGGGGGGTGGGGGGGGGGGGGGGTGGGGGGGGGGGGGGGTGGGGGGGGGGGGGGGTGGGGGGGGGGGGGGGTGGGGGGGGGGGGGGGTGGGGGGGGGGGGGGGTGGGGGGGGGGGGGGGTGGGGGGGGGGGGGGGTGGGGGGGGGGGGGGGTGGGGGGGGGGGGGGGTGGGGGGGGGGGGGGGTGGGGGGGGGGGGGGGTGGGGGGGGGGGGGGGTGGGGGGGGGGGGGGGTGGGGGGGGGGGGGGGTGGGGGGGGGGGGGGGTGGGGGGGGGGGGGGGTGGGGGGGGGGGGGGGTGGGGGGGGGGGGGGGTGGGGGGGGGGGGGGGTGGGGGGGGGGGGGGGTGGGGGGGGGGGGGGGTGGGGGGGGGGGGGGGTGGGGGGGGGGGGGGGTGGGGGGGGGGGGGGGTGGGGGGGGGGGGGGGTGGGGGGGGGGGGGGGTGGGGGGGGGGGGGGGTGGGGGGGGGGGGGGGTGGGGGGGGGGGGGGGTGGGGGGGGGGGGGGGTGGGGGGGGGGGGGGGTGGGGGGGGGGGGGGGTGGGGGGGGGGGGGGGTGGGGGGGGGGGGGGGTGGGGGGGGGGGGGGGTGGGGGGGGGGGGGGGTGGGGGGGGGGGGGGGTGGGGGGGGGGGGGGGTGGGGGGGGGGGGGGGTGGGGGGGGGGGGGGGTGGGGGGGGGGGGGGGTGGGGGGGGGGGGGGGTGGGGGGGGGGGGGGGTGGGGGGGGGGGGGGGTGGGGGGGGGGGGGGGTGGGGGGGGGGGGGGGTGGGGGGGGGGGGGGGTGGGGGGGGGGGGGGGTGGGGGGGGGGGGGGGTGGGGGGGGGGGGGGGTGGGGGGGGGGGGGGGTGGGGGGGGGGGGGGGTGGGGGGGGGGGGGGGTGGGGGGGGGGGGGGGTGGGGGGGGGGGGGGGTGGGGGGGGGGGGGGGTGGGGGGGGGGGGGGGTGGGGGGGGGGGGGGGTGGGGGGGGGGGGGGGTGGGGGGGGGGGGGGGTGGGGGGGGGGGGGGGTGGGGGGGGGGGGGGGTGGGGGGGGGGGGGGGTGGGGGGGGGGGGGGGTGGGGGGGGGGGGGGGTGGGGGGGGGGGGGGGTGGGGGGGGGGGGGGGTGGGGGGGGGGGGGGGTGGGGGGGGGGGGGGGTGGGGGGGGGGGGGGGTGGGGGGGGGGGGGGGTGGGGGGGGGGGGGGGTGGGGGGGGGGGGGGGTGGGGGGGGGGGGGGGTGGGGGGGGGGGGGGGTGGGGGGGGGGGGGGGTGGGGGGGGGGGGGGGTGGGGGGGGGGGGGGGTGGGGGGGGGGGGGGGTGGGGGGGGGGGGGGGTGGGGGGGGGGGGGGGTGGGGGGGGGGGGGGGTGGGGGGGGGGGGGGGTGGGGGGGGGGGGGGGTGGGGGGGGGGGGGGGTGGGGGGGGGGGGGGGTGGGGGGGGGGGGGGGTGGGGGGGGGGGGGGGTGGGGGGGGGGGGGGGTGGGGGGGGGGGGGGGTGGGGGGGGGGGGGGGTGGGGGGGGGGGGGGGTGGGGGGGGGGGGGGGTGGGGGGGGGGGGGGGTGGGGGGGGGGGGGGGTGGGGGGGGGGGGGGGTGGGGGGGGGGGGGGGTGGGGGGGGGGGGGGGTGGGGGGGGGGGGGGGTGGGGGGGGGGGGGGGTGGGGGGGGGGGGGGGTGGGGGGGGGGGGGGGTGGGGGGGGGGGGGGGTGGGGGGGGGGGGGGGTGGGGGGGGGGGGGGGTGGGGGGGGGGGGGGGTGGGGGGGGGGGGGGGTGGGGGGGGGGGGGGGTGGGGGGGGGGGGGGGTGGGGGGGGGGGGGGGTGGGGGGGGGGGGGGGTGGGGGGGGGGGGGGGTGGGGGGGGGGGGGGGTGGGGGGGGGGGGGGGTGGGGGGGGGGGGGGGTGGGGGGGGGGGGGGGTGGGGGGGGGGGGGGGTGGGGGGGGGGGGGGGTGGGGGGGGGGGGGGGTGGGGGGGGGGGGGGGTGGGGGGGGGGGGGGGTGGGGGGGGGGGGGGGTGGGGGGGGGGGGGGGTGGGGGGGGGGGGGGGTGGGGGGGGGGGGGGGTGGGGGGGGGGGGGGGTGGGGGGGGGGGGGGGTGGGGGGGGGGGGGGGTGGGGGGGGGGGGGGGTGGGGGGGGGGGGGGGTGGGGGGGGGGGGGGGTGGGGGGGGGGGGGGGTGGGGGGGGGGGGGGGTGGGGGGGGGGGGGGGTGGGGGGGGGGGGGGGTGGGGGGGGGGGGGGGTGGGGGGGGGGGGGGGTGGGGGGGGGGGGGGGTGGGGGGGGGGGGGGGTGGGGGGGGGGGGGGGTGGGGGGGGGGGGGGGTGGGGGGGGGGGGGGGTGGGGGGGGGGGGGGGTGGGGGGGGGGGGGGGTGGGGGGGGGGGGGGGTGGGGGGGGGGGGGGGTGGGGGGGGGGGGGGGTGGGGGGGGGGGGGGGTGGGGGGGGGGGGGGGTGGGGGGGGGGGGGGGTGGGGGGGGGGGGGGGTGGGGGGGGGGGGGGGTGGGGGGGGGGGGGGGTGGGGGGGGGGGGGGGTGGGGGGGGGGGGGGGTGGGGGGGGGGGGGGGTGGGGGGGGGGGGGGGTGGGGGGGGGGGGGGGTGGGGGGGGGGGGGGGTGGGGGGGGGGGGGGGTGGGGGGGGGGGGGGGTGGGGGGGGGGGGGGGTGGGGGGGGGGGGGGGTGGGGGGGGGGGGGGGTGGGGGGGGGGGGGGGTGGGGGGGGGGGGGGGTGGGGGGGGGGGGGGGTGGGGGGGGGGGGGGGTGGGGGGGGGGGGGGGTGGGGGGGGGGGGGGGTGGGGGGGGGGGGGGGTGGGGGGGGGGGGGGGTGGGGGGGGGGGGGGGTGGGGGGGGGGGGGGGTGGGGGGGGGGGGGGGTGGGGGGGGGGGGGGGTGGGGGGGGGGGGGGGTGGGGGGGGGGGGGGGTGGGGGGGGGGGGGGGTGGGGGGGGGGGGGGGTGGGGGGGGGGGGGGGTGGGGGGGGGGGGGGGTGGGGGGGGGGGGGGGTGGGGGGGGGGGGGGGTGGGGGGGGGGGGGGGTGGGGGGGGGGGGGGGTGGGGGGGGGGGGGGGTGGGGGGGGGGGGGGGTGGGGGGGGGGGGGGGTGGGGGGGGGGGGGGGTGGGGGGGGGGGGGGGTGGGGGGGGGGGGGGGTGGGGGGGGGGGGGGGTGGGGGGGGGGGGGGGTGGGGGGGGGGGGGGGTGGGGGGGGGGGGGGGTGGGGGGGGGGGGGGGTGGGGGGGGGGGGGGGTGGGGGGGGGGGGGGGTGGGGGGGGGGGGGGGTGGGGGGGGGGGGGGGTGGGGGGGGGGGGGGGTGGGGGGGGGGGGGGGTGGGGGGGGGGGGGGGTGGGGGGGGGGGGGGGTGGGGGGGGGGGGGGGTGGGGGGGGGGGGGGGTGGGGGGGGGGGGGGGTGGGGGGGGGGGGGGGTGGGGGGGGGGGGGGGTGGGGGGGGGGGGGGGTGGGGGGGGGGGGGGGTGGGGGGGGGGGGGGGTGGGGGGGGGGGGGGGTGGGGGGGGGGGGGGGTGGGGGGGGGGGGGGGTGGGGGGGGGGGGGGGTGGGGGGGGGGGGGGGTGGGGGGGGGGGGGGGTGGGGGGGGGGGGGGGTGGGGGGGGGGGGGGGTGGGGGGGGGGGGGGGTGGGGGGGGGGGGGGGTGGGGGGGGGGGGGGGTGGGGGGGGGGGGGGGTGGGGGGGGGGGGGGGTGGGGGGGGGGGGGGGTGGGGGGGGGGGGGGGTGGGGGGGGGGGGGGGTGGGGGGGGGGGGGGGTGGGGGGGGGGGGGGGTGGGGGGGGGGGGGGGTGGGGGGGGGGGGGGGTGGGGGGGGGGGGGGGTGGGGGGGGGGGGGGGTGGGGGGGGGGGGGGGTGGGGGGGGGGGGGGGTGGGGGGGGGGGGGGGTGGGGGGGGGGGGGGGTGGGGGGGGGGGGGGGTGGGGGGGGGGGGGGGTGGGGGGGGGGGGGGGTGGGGGGGGGGGGGGGTGGGGGGGGGGGGGGGTGGGGGGGGGGGGGGGTGGGGGGGGGGGGGGGTGGGGGGGGGGGGGGGTGGGGGGGGGGGGGGGTGGGGGGGGGGGGGGGTGGGGGGGGGGGGGGGTGGGGGGGGGGGGGGGTGGGGGGGGGGGGGGGTGGGGGGGGGGGGGGGTGGGGGGGGGGGGGGGTGGGGGGGGGGGGGGGTGGGGGGGGGGGGGGGTGGGGGGGGGGGGGGGTGGGGGGGGGGGGGGGTGGGGGGGGGGGGGGGTGGGGGGGGGGGGGGGTGGGGGGGGGGGGGGGTGGGGGGGGGGGGGGGTGGGGGGGGGGGGGGGTGGGGGGGGGGGGGGGTGGGGGGGGGGGGGGGTGGGGGGGGGGGGGGGTGGGGGGGGGGGGGGGTGGGGGGGGGGGGGGGTGGGGGGGGGGGGGGGTGGGGGGGGGGGGGGGTGGGGGGGGGGGGGGGTGGGGGGGGGGGGGGGTGGGGGGGGGGGGGGGTGGGGGGGGGGGGGGGTGGGGGGGGGGGGGGGTGGGGGGGGGGGGGGGTGGGGGGGGGGGGGGGTGGGGGGGGGGGGGGGTGGGGGGGGGGGGGGGTGGGGGGGGGGGGGGGTGGGGGGGGGGGGGGGTGGGGGGGGGGGGGGGTGGGGGGGGGGGGGGGTGGGGGGGGGGGGGGGTGGGGGGGGGGGGGGGTGGGGGGGGGGGGGGGTGGGGGGGGGGGGGGGTGGGGGGGGGGGGGGGTGGGGGGGGGGGGGGGTGGGGGGGGGGGGGGGTGGGGGGGGGGGGGGCTCAGTCTTCAGCTACACATCATAACTCATATCAGCACTGGAATTCACACCCAAAATTGTCAAAGGAAAGCCAGTATTCATGAGGTGTTTTTCTTCACCTTTAGATAGGGTAATTGAAAAAAGGTGTTTCCTTTTCAGCCACTGCCCTTTCAGGGTGTGCATTTAATTAACCCTTTTCATGCATGAGTGAGGACCAAGAAACACAGCAAGTAGCAATGCGAGGATCCTTTTGAGCATCTGGGTTCCTCCCTGCACTACTTTGCATGAAAAGCAGAAAGGGCCTCCAATGCTCAGACAGTTAAGGTTAGCACATTCAAGGAATCAATCAGGAATTGTCAAATAAATTAATCCAAGAACAAGCCTCATTATTTGCACAATCTACCCAAAGAACTTCACTTGCTCTGGGAACCAGTTCTGTACTTGGGTGGGTTAAATAAGCTGCCAAAGACTGGCACATCTAAGGCACCTGGCACAGGAAGGGAAAAGGCAAATCTCAGTAAAGAGGTCAGTCAAAGAAGTGGTCAGATGCCCCCAGAAAGCGGTTAAGGCACAGCCATAGGCATAGCTTTCTATCTATCTATCCATCCGTCCGTCCATCCATTCATCCGTCTATCTATTTATACATACTTTTGATTAATTTGCCACCCTCCCCCGAAGGGCCCAGGGTGGCACACAACACAATATATTATTAATAGTAATATTTAAAACCAATAATAATATAGCTACTAATAAAACCAGAAGTTAAAATACAAAATAAAACTACAGAATAAAACTCAGATGGTGGTTAAAAAAACTTACCCCCACCCCCAAGTCCACCAGAGGCCAGGACAATGGAACCACACTCAGCCCAGCTGGCCAAATGCCTGATGGAATCGGTCCATTTTACAGGCCCTGCGAAAACTTGATAAGTTCCACAGGGCCTTGATCTCCCTAGAAGCCTGTTTCACCAGAGGGGGGCCAGGACTGTAAACACCCTGACCCTAGTAGAGGCTAGCTGGACATGTTTCAGGCCAGGGACCACTGATAGATACTCCTCCGAGGAGCGAAGGGTCCTAGCAGGGCAATATGGGGAGATACGGTCCCTCAAGTATGCAGGCCAAGGCTGCTTATAGCCTTAAAGGTTAAAACCAGCACCTTAAACATGACCCAGAACTCAATGGGCAGCCAATGGAGATGGTACAAGACCGGAGTGATCCGGTCCCGACTAGACGTCCTCGTAAGGAGTCTGGCTGGTGCATGTGGGATGAGTTTAAGCTTCCAAATCATGGTCAAAGGCAGGCCACCATACAGCGAGTTACAATAGTCAAGCCTGGAGGTGACCGTTGCATGGATAACTGTGGCTAAGTCTTTACAGGAGATGTAAGGGGTCAGTTGCTGTGCCTGCTGCAGATGATGAAATGCAACTCAGGCTATTTGTACAACCTGGGCCTTGAGCGATAATGCCGGGTCCAAGATGACTCCTAGGTTTTTGACCAATGAGGCCAAGTGCAATGCCTCACTGTCTAGCAGAGGTAGGCAAAAGTCCACCGGTAGCTCCCCATGACCCAGCCACAGTGCCTCTGTCTTTGTAGGATTTAGCTTCAGCTGGTTTGCTCTGAAGCAACCAGCAATGGCTCCAAACAATGCTGGAGAGCTCCAGGGGCTGAAGACAGACTGCCCTCCATCATGCACATGAACTGGGTGTAATCCACATATTGGTGGCACCGCAACCCAAAACTGAACCAAATTTGCCAGGGGGTGCATGTAGTTGTTAAAGAGCATCAGAGAGATGATTGCCCTCTGTGGCACCCCACATACTATGGGGCGATGCTGGCAGTTCTCTCCCACTTGAGCAAGCTAGAATGAAAAACAGGATGAATTTTGCTAAGTGTAAGGTTGTTTCAGTTTGCTAGCAGCTTGTCTCAACCTTGGAGCTACATTCCTGCTTCTGGGCACCTAGCCCAGGACTTTCATTATCTCTCGCTTAGCCTTGCTGCGTGCTTGCTACTGTCCTGTTTGAACCTGTTCTTAGTGGGAATAGTTTGGTGGGAAAGATGGGTTGTTTGGGCTGGGGTTTTCGTGGGAAAACGTTGGCCCGTAAAAGCGGCTGCTTGGGGAGATTCTGGTCAGAGTTCGCATTGTCTGTAGAAGATCATGATTGCCAGATCAATAAAGAACTGTTAAAGTTACTTTTGGCCTGGACCTTGCTGATTCCTTACATTATGCAAACTCTTACAGTTTTTCTGGAATAGGTTTTTCCTGGTTGAATTCTGGTGTCGTCCGACATGCAGAAGTTGGAATTTAAAAGCCCGATGAATTCTGAATATGAAGAGGATCCGGTAGCCCCCAAAGAGAGCTCCGGATCGCTTCACCCTGCTCTCCCTGGTTCTAGGGAGTCCATGGAGTCAATCTCCCTAGTTGCCCTTTCCAGACCTCGACTGAGTCGAAGTATGACTTTTCTTCAACTTCAAGAACAAGTTGATCAAGCCACCCTGGTTGCTCGTCGCACAATACCATCCTGAATGTCTCGATTTTCGGCGGGAGATCACGCGGATCGGGAGGAGGAGGGATAACTGGATACACGTGCCCCACCCGAGAAACATATCACCACTCGTCAACGTGTGGATTACAAACCCGTAATGCACAAGGTTACGGAAGAAATTGGATTATGAACGATCCACGGGTCCGCTTGTGCATCGTTGGAGCAATTCTTGGATCGTTACCTGGAGGACCCCCCTCCTGAGGATTAATGGCAGAGCACCGAGGCAAGACCCAAGGCGGCCACCCGTGATGTCCCGCTATGTGAATCCTTGGATTTTCCCCAGCCAGGGGAAACTTGGCAAGAAATTCATAGGGCCATTTCAGATTAAGAAAGTGATCAATAACGTTACTGCTCGTCTTGAACTGCCTAACTCGCTAAGCAATATTCATCCTGTTTTTCATTCCAGCTTGCTCAAGCAGGCTCCAGATTTCGATGCCTGGCACGGCCCTCTGGAGAAGCCCCCACCGGTCATGATTGATGGTCACAAGCATTATGAAATCGATGCTGTTTTGGACTCTCGCTTGCTTTGCAAACGACTGCAATATTTGGTGTCTTGGGTGGGGTATCCTTCTGGCCATAATCAATGGGTATATTCCGAACATGTTTTGGCCCCTGAGCTCATTTATGCATTCCATAAAGCTTTCCCCCACAAACCTGGGGAGGAAGGGGCTCTCTTTGGGGAGGCTACATTCCTGCTTCTGGGCACCTACATTCCTGCTTCTGGGCACCTACATTCCTGCTTCTGGGCACTTTCGTTATCTCTCGCTGTAAGGAATTCCATAGAAGCAGAAATAAAAGGCTTTTTGGATGTAAAAGTCCGTTTATTAAGACATCTTAGAAAGCTCACGTACACGTAGTGGCAGGAATGACACTTCCCGCCAGAAGCACAGGTTATAACACCATTCACCCCATCCCCCTTCCTGCTTCCCATGGGAACGGAGTCCTCATCTCCCGCGCAAAGATAAAGTCTCCGCCGATGCAGCTGGCCCATCGCCCGGGCTGTGGAATGCACTCAAGGTTACTTCACCATCAACACCATTGAATCCTTTACACTCTGCCTCCCTTAAAGAAGACCCCTCCCCCCCAGGTTTATGCAGAAAGGCGCGGTGGAAAGCAGAAATAAGGGTGGGGGCGTCAATATTTTCGGAATAAACCCATTGATTATACCAAGAGGAATATCCCACCCAAGAGACTAAATATTGCAAGCGTTTGCGATTAAAGCGAGAGTCCAGGATAGCGTCAATTTCGTGAATGCTTGTGATGCATCAATAATGGTCGGTGGGGGCCTCTCCGGCGGAGTGGTACCAAGCATCGGAGGCGGGGAGCCTCCTTGAGCAAGATGGAATGGAAGACAGGATGAATGTTGCTAAGGGAGTGAGTCAAAACGAAGCGGGCAGTGACATCATTAATCACTTTAGTAATCTGAAAAGGTCCCCTGCAGTCCTTTTGCCAAGTTTGGAAAGAATTTATGCACGTCTCTGAGATTTTTTGTAGATAAATACACCCAAGAGCCCACACGCAGAGGGAAATCCGAGCGGTGTTTATCGATTTGCAGCACGGGAGTCCTTAGCAAGCTGACATAAAGCCAGTCTGGACCCGTTTCCATCCCTCGGCTAGGGATGAGAATACATTGTTGAAACTCTGGAGGGTCCAAAGCTGTTGCGGGTAGTTGTGGCAACCTTGGCCGGAAGGAAGCGACCAGACACAATTTCAAAGGGGGTTTTCTTTGTACTGCTATGAACCGCATTGTTATAGGCGTACTCCTCAAACGGAATAAGCTCGCACCAATTGTCTTGGTGGTAGTTGGTGTAACAACGTAAATACTGCTCTAGGGTTCTGTTCGTTCTCTCCGTCTCACCGTCACTTTGAACGTGGTAGGGGGCGGCGACTGCCGGGGCGGCCCCCCCAACAACTAACGCCTTCCAGAACTTTGAAATGAATTGGGGGCCGCGGTCGGAGACCACCTTAACGGGGGCGGAATGGAGACGGTAAACATGTTGAATGAACAGCCGTGCCAATTTAGGAGCGGAGGGGATGGAAGCACATGGAATAAAATTGGCTTGTTTAGAAAATAAGTCTACCACCACCCACAAAACCGTGTTGCCATGACTTTCGGGCAAATCTGTAATAAAATCCATGGAGATGACTTCCCAAGGGCGGGAGGCCACCGGGAGAGGTTTCAATAGCCCATGGGGCTTTCCCGGGATGGTTTTGGCTTCTGCACAAACCGAGCAGCCCTTAATGTATGCTTCAATGTCCTTGCGCATTGGGAGTCGCTTTCTTCCGCTGGAGGCTCGTGCAGCCCCGCCTCCTCAAGTTCCCGCAGGAAAGGAGAGACGAGACTAGGAATGGGGGGTGGAGGAGGAGTGGACGTTTGAGATCGGGTGACAGCCAGCCCCAACTGGGAGGGGGAGAGAACAGTGCGTGGAATGTCTCGTAAGGCAGCTCCACCCCCCTCCCCGGGTAGGCGCGAGAGCGCGTCAGCCAGTTTATTGGTTTTCCCGGGGAAAAAATGGACTGTAAAAGAGAAACGAGAAAAGAAATCGGCCCAACGAAGTTGTTTTGCGGACATCTTGAGGGGGGTGGAAAGAGCTGCCAGGTTTTTGTGATCCAACCAAACCTGAAAGGGGTGTTTAGCCCCCTCCAGCCAGTGGCGCCAAGTGGAGAGTGCTACTTTGATGGCCGCAGTCTCTTTATCCCCTACAGTCCAGTTGAGTTCAGCACCAGAGAATTTCTTAGACAAATAAGCACACGGAACCAGCCTACCATCTTTATTTTTCTGCAACAGGGCTGCCCCAAGTGCTTTGTCCGAGGCATCTACGTGAACCACAAATGGGAGATCTGGGTCAGGGTGCTTTAGGATAGGTTCGGTGGTAAACGCAGACTTTAAGAGTTGAAAGGCTGTTTGACACTCCTTAGACCAGGAAAGGGGGGCCCCGGGCTTGGCGGACAGTGGATCTTTACCCTTAGTGCGTAAGAGGTCTGTGAGAGGGAGAGTCAGTTCAGCGAATTGGGGTATAAAGTCACGATAGAAATTAGCAAAACCAAGAAAAGATTGGAGCTCTTTGCGGTTGGTGGGGGCAGGCCATTGGAGGACTGCGTCAATCTTAGCAGGATCCATTTTCAAGCCCTCGGGCGAGATCCGGTAACCCAAATAGTCAATGGAGGTCTGGTGAAAACAGCATTTGGAGAGTTTGGCAAAGAGAGAATTGTTGAGCAAGCGTTTCAATACCTCTCGAACCAATGTTTCATGCTCTTCTATGGTTTGTGAGTAAATTAAAACGTCATCTAAGTATACCACAACTCCCTTGTACAATAAATCATGGAGAACTTCGTTGATAAGGGCCATAAAAGCCCCGGGGGCCCCACTTAACCCGAATGGCATTATCAAGTATTCAAACTGTCCAAACTTTGTGTTAAACGCAGTCAAGTGTTCATAGCCTTCAGCAATTCTGACCCTGTAGTAAGCTTCTCTCAAGTCCAATTTAGTAAAAATGCGCCCTTTGCCGAGTGCATCTAAAAGGTCCTTGATCAAAGGCAAAGGATATTTATTGGACAGGGAGACCGCATTGAGACCTCGATAATCTGTGCAAAGCCGTAAAGACCCATCTTTCTTTTTTACAAACAAAACGGGAGCAGCGTGTGTGTGTTTGGTAGCCCGCCGTATGAACCCGCGAGCGAGGTTCTTGTCCAAGAAGGCACGAAGTTCCTTCTCCTCATTGGGACTCATGCGGTAGATTCTACCTTTGGGCAGTTGCGCCCCTGGTTGTATAATGATTTTGCAGTCAGTGTCTCTGTGGGGTGGCAACTGATCGCATTCTTGCTCCTGAAAAACTCTGGCTAGATCATGATACGCAGGTGGGATGCCAATAGAATCGGGAGCAATCGCTGAAGAAGCCAGGGAGGGGGGTGTGTCAGGAGAAGTTGGGTTTTCCCCCCAATTCATGTGTTCACCGCAGGGAGGATCAGTGAATTCTAAGATCCGTTCTTTCCAAATGAACTTTGGTTCATGTAACAATAACCATGGCATGCCCAAAACTATGGAGTGTTTGGCCACTGGCGCCAAAATAAAACTAATTTTCTCCCAATGGTCGGCGCAACGGAGGAGAACCGGCTGTGTTTTGAACTGGGCCGGTCCTTCGTTCCCGAGGGGGCTGCCGTCCATTTGGGTGAATGGTATGGGCTTAGCCAGAGGAATTTGGTCCAGACCTAGCTCCTCCGCCACCTGGGGCCGCATTAAGCAGTGGGAGCAGCCAGAATCCACAAGGGCCGAGGCTATAATGCGAGTGTGTTTAGCGGGGTTGGCCAGAAACGCTTGGACAGTAATGGGAGCGCTGCCTTCACTCACCGCGTCAGGAGTCGGGCCCATGTCCATGGGGGCTGAAGAAAGGCAAACAGCTGCTTCCCCCTCCTCTGGGTCGCCTTCGAAGACCGCTTTAGACGAGCCCGTCGGAGGCGGCCCCGATCTGCGTGGTGGCTTGGCAGATGGAGTGCGCGTAGCTGGAGCGGTTGGTTTTTCTTTCTTGGGACAGTTGGCGGCTAGATGACCTGGCCCTCCGCAGTAAAGACACAATCCCAGTCGGCGACGGTGTTCAGAGGTGGTTTCGGTAGGGGCGGCTGGGCTTGGCTTGGTGGGCACAGTGGTGGGTTTTGGGCGTGGGCGGCCTCCGGCACGAGCGTATTCCAAACGAGACGCCACCTGGGACCCCAACTGGATCCAATCTGCAATAGTACGAGGAACCCGAATTAAAAACACCGTTTCACGCAGCTTGCCGTCCACAGCATCCGAGAAGTATTCGCATTTCATGTGTTCAGGCCACTCAGGAGGAAGTCGAGCAGCCGCCGCACGAAATTCACGGGCAAATTCTGCAAACGGGCGGTTGCCTTGCTGGATAGTTTTGATGGTGCGGATAGCTTCATTCTCGGCGCCTGGATCTTGGAAGCGCGCTCTTAAGGCTTGGAGGAATGCGGGCACCGTGCGAGAGTCTTCATCTTGCAAATCCAAAAGAGTCACGAACCAGTCGGCTGCTGCCCCATCCAGGACTGAGCCGATGTCCCGTATTTTTTCGCGCTCAGACCGGTATAAATCATCATAGTCTTCCAAGTGGGCATTGAGTTGCAAAATGAAGTAGGGAAGTTTGGAAGCGGTCCCATCGAAACGGGCTGGTATCGGGGGCCGATAGTAGCCCCGTTCCACGGCTCTTGGCGCCTGCTGGGGCGGTGGTTGCGTGGGTTGAGCAGGTTGGGCAGGCAGCTGTTGTACGGGGGGGGCGGAATCGGGGGCGCTGGCGGTGCCGCTGGCGTTTGGGTGGCAGGACCCAGGTACATGGCCCCCCTGGCGCCGGCGTGATCAGTAACAGCATAGACTCCAACTTGGGGCTTCCTGGTCTGCTGCCTCCTTAGCTCCCTCTCCAACGCAGCCAGCTCCCTCTCCTTGCGGGTCAATGCATCCTGGTGCGCATGCAGAGCAGCTTTTTCTCGTTCCAATTTAGCCAGTTCGTCCCGTTTAAGAGCTTCAGTGAGCTCACTTTGCGTGCGCAGGGCCTGAACGCTTTCGCGTTGCCGTTGTAAATCCAGTCTGGAGTGTTCCAGGACTTTATCATGGACTGACAGATTCTGGGCATATTGTCGTTGGAGCACATCTTTGGCACGGTCCAACTCGAGCTGGACTTCTTTGCGTTGCCGTTCCCGGTCCCTCTGCAGGTTTTCGCGCTCTTGCTGCAACTGTGCCCGTTCCTCCTCCCATAGCTGACGTTCACGGGTCCATGCTTCTTGGGCATCTCGCAGTCGCCCCACTTCCTCATCCCAGGTCTCCTTCGATGGGAGAGGGAACAGATCCGGCTGGGAGTGCAGGCTTTCTTCGGACTCTTCGTCGTCTGGAAGCGAGACATCGGAGACACCGTAGCCACCGGTGGCTCCCCGGGGCACCTCAGGTGCGGTCGCTGGCCCGGGATCAGGGGGGTCCGATTGGAAGACGGTACGGATACCCCTCCCAATCCCAGGTTTAGTCCCAGTATCCTTCGGACGGGCCCCAGTGCTGTGCCACGGTGGTTCTTTGGGAGCATCACCAAAATACGAGTCCAGGAATCGTTCAATGGATTCCTGGGTTGCCGCATGAAAGGTGGTCAGGCCCGTCTCCTCCATGACAGGTTGCATCTGAGGTTTGTAATCCACACGAAAACGGGTAGAGATCCGATCCACAGGCACTCGATCCATAGACAGCGCCCCAAACGGCTCATGGAAGTCCCCGTGGTCGTCGTCACGTCCCTCGTTCCAACGGAGTAAAGGAAGACTCGTGCTGATACGAGGACGGGAAAGAGCCACCAGCGAGGCCCGTTCTCCTGCCGGTTCCTCCAGATCCAGAAGGGAAAGGTCGGAGCCCTCTTTGGGGGCTACCGCACCTTCCGCAGTAACATTCAACCTCTCCATGTCAAGACACCAGAGGTCCACTGCACAGGAATATAGATGAATTAGGATTCCTGCCACAATGTAAGGAATTCCATAGAAGCAGAAATAAAAGGCTTTTTGGGTGTAAAAGTCCGTTTATTAAGACATCTTAGAAAGCTCACATACACGTAGTGGCAGGAATGACACTTCCCGCCAGAAGCACAGGTTATAACACCAATCACCCCATCCCCCCTTCCTGCTTCCCATGGGAACGGAGTCCTCATCTCCCGCGCAAACATAAAGTCTCCGCCGATGAATCTGGCCCATCGCCCGGGCTGTGGAATGCACTCAAGGTTACTTCACCATCAACACCATTGAATCCTTTACACGTACCTGTTAAGTCCAGTACTAGTCGACTCGCAGTTTTCACCTAAGATGTTAAGACTCTTTTTTTATCTAACAGCCGCAGCCAGAATGTTAATAGCTGCCAGATGGAAAACAACAGAGATACCAACCTTAGAGGAATGGGAACACAAAGTACAGGAAATGAAGTCGATAGATATAATATCACAACGATTAAAGAAAATGGAACATCTACAACCAATATAAATAAGGAATATATGTATATATGGTCCAACTGGGATGATTATATAAAGAACAAATATGATTTATAAGATCCACAAGAATTATCGGTTAATTGATCTCTTCTTGGTGCTGTAAAGATGGGAATTTGTTAGGGGAAAGAAAATATATAGGCGAGAATTTTGTGAACGATTTGCCAATTTTTTGTTGATATGAGAAATATAAGGGTAATGGGGGAAGTCAACCCCAGCTTCTATGTTGTTGTTTTATTTTTTCTTCTATTATAGGTTTTGTTATTGATGTTATTGCTTTTTACTTGAGTATCTAAATAAGAGTTTGTGTTATAGGTAAAAGGTAGATTTAGACTAGGAAATAGGACTGTATAGAATATAGAGGTAGTGTAGATAACTGATAGTGTAAATAGACAATAGATAATAGATAATACTAATAATAACCCTGTCATGTATAGAGAGAGAAACAGGAAATATACAAAGATAGTAATTTGTGAAGGGTAAAAGGAAAATAACCTAATAATATAATTTCCAAGCTTGTATCTATAAAAAAGACCTATTGGTAATACCATATACAAGGAAATACAATTGTTGGTATTAAGACGGAGATAACTGGACAGTTATATATCCTATGTTTGTTATTGTATGTTTGTTTGTTTTTTATTATGTTAAATGTTATATATATTCAATAAAAACACTTTTAAAAAACCCATTCCTTTCCTGCCCAGTTGTAAGGAACCTCAAAGGACCCGAAATTAAGCAACTTGGAATAGTTCTTTATTTCATAAACTTCAGGAGTCACATACACGGAATGCAGATTCTGACCTTCCCCGATTCAGGGTGCCTCTTTTACAGGCAAAACGGCTCCTCCCAAAACTCCCAACTACAATTCCCACGATAGAAAAAAGGCAAGCTTCAAACATATATGATAAGCGCAGACAGCAAGGTTAACTCCAGCAGCCATCCTAGGCATACGGCCCAGATCGTGGAATGTTCCAAGGCCAGGCTGGCTGAACAGAAACACACATCACCCCACAACCTTACACCAGTGGAGCAGCTGTCCCTCCTGAACTTAAAGAGTGGATTGATAGCTTAGCAGAATGTTGGCCCTCCATCCGAAAGGCTTTACAAAGGGCTCAAATAGCGTACAAGCGGCAGGCCAATAAACATAGACGTGAGCTCCCCCTAGTGGTAAGAGATATAGTGTAATTGTCAGCAAAAAAATATTCATGATATCCACAAGCTGACCAAATTGGGACTTAAGTACATTGGACCTTATAGAATCATTAAGGTGATTAATGAAGTTACTGCTGAATTAGACTTGCTTAAAACCTTACGTAAAATCCATCCTGTGTTTCATTGCAGCTTGCTCAAGAGGGCACCCCCACTGGATCAGTGTCATCCAGAATCTATTACAACTCCTCTTGTTCTGATTGATGGGGAGGAGCACCACGAGATCTGTGTTATTCGTGATTCATGCATCTATCGAAACCGCTTGCAATACTTGGTGTCCTGGAAAGGATGGTTACTGGAATGATGAGTGAGTGAATGTCGAGGCACCAAAACTCATCCGAGACTTCCATTGTTCTTGTCCATGCAAACCTGGGGGAGGGCCCTAGGGAAAGCAGAGTGCAGGATGCTTAGTGGGTGCTGGGAGCTGTTTGCTGCTTTGGGGGGATGGGCATTATATATTGTGTGACTGTTTCTAGCTGTTTTCACCACCAGGTGCTGGCCAAGGTCAGCTCCAACGGACACTTGCTCTTATCAAAACTGTCTACATGTTTCTTTGTCTGTTCACATGAGGGGAGTGGTTCCTTTTTTAATATACTGCTGTTTGCACAGGGAAAAGTCAATTCTGGCTTTTCCAAGCTGTCCTCTGGTTGAATAAACCTCTGTTCTCAACAAGGTGTTGTTTCAATCATTGAGGATCTGACATTAAGCCAGAATTCCATTGTGTTGAAATTCATGCTCAAATCTGGTGCTGAAGTTTCACATGTTAGATAATTATTTGCTTTTCTTCAAGGAATTTCTGGGCTCCCTTTTGATCCTCACACTATGGAGGCTGCGGCTAGGCCTCATGAGGAGAGGGAGTCTGAGACAACTCTGGATTCCACCAAGGCTTGTTCAGCAGAGTCATCTACCCTGCAGCTGGATAAGTTGGGACTCACTGCATGCGACCCCTACCTAAGGTCAGTCTGGACTGGACAAGCCACTTCTTCCCCTATGCAGCATGGTGGAGAACTTTTGGCTGGAGCTACCCACTTCCTATCTGCTCCCCTTGACTCTGGAGTTACAGTTCATTGGAAGGACACTTCTACAGTGCCAACTGACTCTTTGCTCGAGTTAGATGATGTCCAGTGGTCGGTTAAAGCCCCCCTTACTAGACGGTCTGTGGCACCTAACAAGCCAGCGGACACTACTAAGTCTAATGAAGCAGAGATGGGGCGTCTGTTTCATGCCCCAGAAGTTGCTTGGGAAAAAGAACGTATGGAGAACCAACGTGCCATGAACCACATGCATCACGAGATGGAGACAATGTGTATGATGGTTGGTCAGACTTGGGCCAAACCACTGAGAGTTCAGGATGAAGCCTGACAGGCTCAACTGCAACAGGTTCCCCCTGGACAGCCACCGGCTAATGGAGCCCAAGGCAGGGGTTGTGTGCCAGGGCAAGCAGTGGATAGGCAGCCAGCAGGAGCTACTGGAGTGCCAGTAGGTGTGCCAGGGCAAGCAGCAGATGACCAGCCAGTGGGTCTGCCAGCAGGAGTGCCGGGGCAAGCAGTGGATTGTCAGCAAGGGACTGCAGCAGGACAACCAGCACCGCCTTTGATTCTAGCCCCACCTGTACAACCCATCCTGGCTCCTTGAGGGCAACCGATGCCAGCGCCACCTCAATTCTCCATTTCCTGTGCACATGCAACCCCTGTACCCAATTCAGCCTCCTTTGGGGTACCCGATGTTGCCTCCGTTTGACTACCCACAGCCCATAGCCTCTTGTGCCAGATTGAATGTGCACTACAATGGTTCCCAGAAGCGACTTCCAGCTTTTCTGGTACAAGCCAGTGCCCATATGCAACAATATGACCGGCAGTATCAGCACGATACTTAGCGGGTGTATGAGGTGGGCTCTGTATTAGATGAAGCTGCAGCAGAATGGTATGTGAGCCTGTCCAGCGGGGAGCTGGTGAGTTGCGCAACTTTCCAGAATTCATGATGGCTCTTTTCCAACGTTTGAAAGTCCCTTCGTGGGGGAGGAGGCGAAGGAAGAGCTGATGCAAGGCAATACCACTTTTGTGGAGTTTGTGGAGAACTTTCATACTGTGGCCAGTAAAATCCCTGATTGGGATAATCCAGTCAAAATGTATGCATTCAAGCAGCCTCTGCATCCTGAACTATTGAAATGGTCCTTGCAATGGGACAGCCCAGTTACTCTGATGGAATGGATCATGCTGGCTGGCATGTCGGATGCCGAATGCATGAGGCCAAAGTCCATGCTGGTAAGCCATCAGGACCTCCCAAGAAACCTGCTCCCCATCAGAAACTCACTGAATCGGAGAATGCTCACTGTCGGCAGCTTGGCTTGTGCCTGTATTGCGGAGGGGCTGGCCACCTAGCTGCTGCTTGCCCAGCGAAGCAGTCAGCGAAGCCTTCTGTGCCCAGCAAGAGTGATGCATCAGCCAAGGACCCAATCTGAGGAAAGGAGCGTCATGCCTTGCTCTACCTATAGAGCTGGATTACAATTCATCTGATGAGGATTACAAAAGTTATGCCAAAGCCACCCAAGAATCGACCAAAGATATCTTGGAAAATGTAAGTGAACCCATCATCTTCCCCTTATTCATCTCCAAAGGTCCACAGGGACCTAAAGTAAAAGTTCATGCTCTGGTGGACTCTGGTTGCTCCCACTGCTAAATGCACCCCAGTGTAGTGGAGAATTTGGAATTACAATCAATTGCTTTACACAAGCCTCTGTCCTTTAATCAGATGGACGGCAGCCCGATGAATGGACCCCCCCCCCGTAGATTCATGCACTGAGACATTGTTAGTGCAAATTGCACAGCATTGGGAGTGGCATAGTTTTGTCATAGCAAATATATCTGATTATCCTGTCATACTTGTCATATCTTGGCTCATAGACCACGATCCACAAATCCAACGGACGGGCCATATTGTAACTTTTACAAAACATCCCTGTGGTGATCATATGTCATTACACCCTCCTGAACTCTCCGGTACACTTAGTTATGGAAAACAAGCCTCCCCAACTCAGAACAGCATTCCCCTGCCCTATCAAGATTTATGAAGAAACCGAACGTGATACATTACCCTCTCATAGAGATACCGATTGCAAAATCAAGTTGGTCCCGGGATGTGAAATGCCTGTATCCAATGATGCCTGTATCCAATGACGCCTGTATCCAATGAGTTCCAAGTGACGCCTGTATCCAATGAGTTCTACCAAGGATGCTGCCCTTCGGGAAATTTTAAGTAAAAACCTCACCCACAATTTCATTCAAAAAGCTCGCAGTAGCTTTGCAGCACCCATTTTGTTTGTCAAGAAGAAAGATGGGTCTTTGAGACTTTGCACTGATTATCGTGGTTTGAATGCTGTATCCACTACCAATAAATATCCTTTGCCACTTATCAAGGAACTGCTTGCCAATCTTGGCAAGGGCTGAATCTTCACCAAGCTTGACTTGAGGGAAGCATATTATCGTGTTTGTATAGCTGAAGGCTATGAACATTTAACTGCTTTTAACACCTGCTAAGGCCAGTATGAATATATAGTTATGCCATTCAGGTTGTCAGGAGACCTCCAGAGTGTTCCAGAGTTTGATTAATGGGGTTCTGGTTGATCTACTATATAAAGGAGTAGTTGTGTATTTGGACAATGTGTTAATCTATACTGAGGATGAAGCATCTCATGTGGCATTGGTCCGGGAGGTTTTGCAGAGGCTACTGGCCAATTCCCTGTTTGTTAAATTGTCTAAATGCGAATTCCACCAGCCCCATCTGGATTTTTTACGCTGTCAGGTCTCTGCGGAGGGTTTAGAAATGGATCCTGCTAAGGTATCGGATGTAGTAAATTGGCCCCCTCCTTGTACCCGGAGGCAACTCCAATCCTTTTTGGGCTTTGCAAATTTTTACTGAAACTTTATTCCCAACTTTGCTGAACTGGCTTTACCGATTACTGATCTGTTACGGACCAAGCGTAAAGGTTCAGCTGCCGCCCACCCCAATGCACCTTTGAATTGGTCTTCTGAATGTCAGCAGGCTTTTGATGCTCTTAAAGCTGCTTTCACTACCAAACCCATTCTATGCCACCTTGACCCCTCCCAGCCATTTGTAGTACATGTTGATGCCTCAGACAAAGCTCTTGGGGCTGCCCTGTTACAATGGAGTTCTGATGGCCGCCTCTACCCGTGCGCTTATTTGTCAAAAATTTTTACTGGTCCAGAATTGAATTGGACTGTTGGTGACAAGGAAACCTGCACTAGCAAAACTGCTCTTTCAGTTTGGTGCCATTTCTTGGAGGGGGCAGAACATCCTTTTGAGGTTTGGACTGACCATAAAAATATTGCCTCCCTCTGCACTCCGGGTCGGCTTTCTGCCAAGCAGTTCCGTTGGGTGGATTTTTTCAGTCATTTTCGTTTTACAGTGCATTTTTTCCCGAGCAAATCAAACTGGCTGATGCTCTTTCCCGCTTGCCCGAGGGGGTGGACTCTGATGTCACTGTAACAGTTCCTTGGATGATTCTTTCTCCCGCCCATCTGGGCAGGGCTGTGACTCGTTCTCAATTGTCAGCTACTCCGTAATCTCCCTCCTCTGTTTTGTCTGCATTCCTGACAGCTGGCCTGTCTGCTGTTCCAGCTGAGGAGGGGGTGATTCTTTGCTGCTGCAAGATGGACTATGGTGTAAAGGTGACCTGCTCTATGTCCCGCCTCCCTTGAGGGTGGAAATCATCCATCTGAGCCATGATTCTAAATCAGCAGGACATTTTGTTTTTGTGAAGACTCTGCATCTTGTTCACAGGCAGTTTTGGTGGCGCACTGTGCGCTGGGGACTTGAACTCTATATCAAAGGTTGCCCTGTGTGTGCTATGGCAAAAAGGATTCCAGGGAAACCCTCGGGATTGTTGCAACTGTTAGAATCCCCCAATGGTCCCTGGAAAGTGATTGCAATGGATTTCATTACCGATTTGCCACTAAGTAATGGCAAAACGGTTATTTGGATGGTGGTGGACTTGTTTTCGAAGCAGGCGCATTTCATTCCCTGTGCCTCCATCCCAATGGCTCAGAAGCTGGCAAAGTTGTTTGTTCAGCATATCTATCAGTTGCATTCTGCCCCTGATAAGATTGCATCCGATAGGGGGAGCCAGTTCATTTCCAAATTCTAGAAAGCCTTTTGCGATTATTGAATATTGATCAAGCCCTTTCCTCTCCCTATCATCCTCAATCAGATGGAGAATCTGAGAGATCTAATCTGACTTTGGAACAATACTTACGTTGTTATGTGAACTACCAACAGAATAACTGGGTTGAGTTGCTGCTGTTTGCTGAATATGCCTATAACAATGCAGTGAACAGTAGCACTGGTAAAGCCCCTTTTGAAGTTGTTTCTGGACGCTCTGCAAAGCCCCTCCTATTTTTGTCCCATGGCAATGCTGTCCCTCATGGTTTTGTTCAGTTAAGCACGGCTCTCTCTGTGCTGACAAGACCCACATTGGTCAGAATAACATTATTTCTTTAATTTTGTTTTAGCTGTGGCTTATTAGTTGAGGGTCTGGGCACATCCTATCCTTGCTTCCTGCTAGGGGCTGAGCGGATTCTGGTTTATGCTAACAAGGTTAGCTGCAAAGGTGGGGCCAGCTCAGCTTGGCAGTCATGTTGAGCCCAGCCAACGGCTGCATGCCCCTCCTTTTCTGGCACCCATGGGGCTCTGAGAGTTGGTTTCCAGGGCAGCCCAGGCTTACCTGCTGTCCCAGCCCCAGCTTAGGAGAGACTTCCTAGCTGCCCCAGGACTTGTTCACAGCAAACCTGATCCTCTCCACTATTCTAGGCTCTCCACTATTCATGATTGTCCCAATGACACCCCGGTGTAAGGAATTCCATAGAGCAGAAATAAAAGGCTTTGTTGGGTGAAAGGGGGGGGGGGGGGTGGGGGGGGGGGGGGGTGGGGGGGGGGGGGGGTGGGGGGGGGGGGGGGTGGGGGGGGGGGGGGGTGGGGGGGGGGGGGGGTGGGGGGGGGGGGGGGTGGGGGGGGGGGGGGGTGGGGGGGGGGGGGGGTGGGGGGGGGGGGGGGTGGGGGGGGGGGGGGGTGGGGGGGGGGGGGGGTGGGGGGGGGGGGGGGTGGGGGGGGGGGGGGGTGGGGGGGGGGGGGGGTGGGGGGGGGGGGGGGTGGGGGGGGGGGGGGGTGGGGGGGGGGGGGGGTGGGGGGGGGGGGGGGTGGGGGGGGGGGGGGGTGGGGGGGGGGGGGGGTGGGGGGGGGGGGGGGTGGGGGGGGGGGGGGGTGGGGGGGGGGGGGGGTGGGGGGGGGGGGGGGTGGGGGGGGGGGGGGGTGGGGGGGGGGGGGGGTGGGGGGGGGGGGGGGTGGGGGGGGGGGGGGGTGGGGGGGGGGGGGGGTGGGGGGGGGGGGGGGTGGGGGGGGGGGGGGGTGGGGGGGGGGGGGGGTGGGGGGGGGGGGGGGTGGGGGGGGGGGGGGGTGGGGGGGGGGGGGGGTGGGGGGGGGGGGGGGTGGGGGGGGGGGGGGGTGGGGGGGGGGGGGGGTGGGGGGGGGGGGGGGTGGGGGGGGGGGGGGGTGGGGGGGGGGGGGGGTGGGGGGGGGGGGGGGTGGGGGGGGGGGGGGGTGGGGGGGGGGGGGGGTGGGGGGGGGGGGGGGTGGGGGGGGGGGGGGGTGGGGGGGGGGGGGGGTGGGGGGGGGGGGGGGTGGGGGGGGGGGGGGGTGGGGGGGGGGGGGGGTGGGGGGGGGGGGGGGTGGGGGGGGGGGGGGGTGGGGGGGGGGGGGGGTGGGGGGGGGGGGGGGTGGGGGGGGGGGGGGGTGGGGGGGGGGGGGGGTGGGGGGGGGGGGGGGTGGGGGGGGGGGGGGGTGGGGGGGGGGGGGGGTGGGGGGGGGGGGGGGTGGGGGGGGGGGGGGGTGGGGGGGGGGGGGGGTGGGGGGGGGGGGGGGTGGGGGGGGGGGGGGGTGGGGGGGGGGGGGGGTGGGGGGGGGGGGGGGTGGGGGGGGGGGGGGGTGGGGGGGGGGGGGGGTGGGGGGGGGGGGGGGTGGGGGGGGGGGGGGGTGGGGGGGGGGGGGGGTGGGGGGGGGGGGGGGTGGGGGGGGGGGGGGGTGGGGGGGGGGGGGGGTGGGGGGGGGGGGGGGTGGGGGGGGGGGGGGGTGGGGGGGGGGGGGGGTGGGGGGGGGGGGGGGTGGGGGGGGGGGGGGGTGGGGGGGGGGGGGGGTGGGGGGGGGGGGGGGTGGGGGGGGGGGGGGGTGGGGGGGGGGGGGGGTGGGGGGGGGGGGGGGTGGGGGGGGGGGGGGGTGGGGGGGGGGGGGGGTGGGGGGGGGGGGGGGTGGGGGGGGGGGGGGGTGGGGGGGGGGGGGGGTGGGGGGGGGGGGGGGTGGGGGGGGGGGGGGGTGGGGGGGGGGGGGGGTGGGGGGGGGGGGGGGTGGGGGGGGGGGGGGGTGGGGGGGGGGGGGGGTGGGGGGGGGGGGGGGTGGGGGGGGGGGGGGGTGGGGGGGGGGGGGGGTGGGGGGGGGGGGGGGTGGGGGGGGGGGGGGGTGGGGGGGGGGGGGGGTGGGGGGGGGGGGGGGTGGGGGGGGGGGGGGGTGGGGGGGGGGGGGGGTGGGGGGGGGGGGGGGTGGGGGGGGGGGGGGGTGGGGGGGGGGGGGGGTGGGGGGGGGGGGGGGTGGGGGGGGGGGGGGGTGGGGGGGGGGGGGGGTGGGGGGGGGGGGGGGTGGGGGGGGGGGGGGGTGGGGGGGGGGGGGGGTGGGGGGGGGGGGGGGTGGGGGGGGGGGGGGGTGGGGGGGGGGGGGGGTGGGGGGGGGGGGGGGTGGGGGGGGGGGGGGGTGGGGGGGGGGGGGGGTGGGGGGGGGGGGGGGTGGGGGGGGGGGGGGGTGGGGGGGGGGGGGGGTGGGGGGGGGGGGGGGTGGGGGGGGGGGGGGGTGGGGGGGGGGGGGGGTGGGGGGGGGGGGGGGTGGGGGGGGGGGGGGGTGGGGGGGGGGGGGGGTGGGGGGGGGGGGGGGTGGGGGGGGGGGGGGGTGGGGGGGGGGGGGGGTGGGGGGGGGGGGGGGTGGGGGGGGGGGGGGGTGGGGGGGGGGGGGGGTGGGGGGGGGGGGGGGTGGGGGGGGGGGGGGGTGGGGGGGGGGGGGGGTGGGGGGGGGGGGGGGTGGGGGGGGGGGGGGGTGGGGGGGGGGGGGGGTGGGGGGGGGGGGGGGTGGGGGGGGGGGGGGGTGGGGGGGGGGGGGGGTGGGGGGGGGGGGGGGTGGGGGGGGGGGGGGGTGGGGGGGGGGGGGGGTGGGGGGGGGGGGGGGTGGGGGGGGGGGGGGGTGGGGGGGGGGGGGGGTGGGGGGGGGGGGGGGTGGGGGGGGGGGGGGGTGGGGGGGGGGGGGGGTGGGGGGGGGGGGGGGTGGGGGGGGGGGGGGGTGGGGGGGGGGGGGGGTGGGGGGGGGGGGGGGTGGGGGGGGGGGGGGGTGGGGGGGGGGGGGGGTGGGGGGGGGGGGGGGTGGGGGGGGGGGGGGGTGGGGGGGGGGGGGGGTGGGGGGGGGGGGGGGTGGGGGGGGGGGGGGGTGGGGGGGGGGGGGGGTGGGGGGGGGGGGGGGTGGGGGGGGGGGGGGGTGGGGGGGGGGGGGGGTGGGGGGGGGGGGGGGTGGGGGGGGGGGGGGGTGGGGGGGGGGGGGGGTGGGGGGGGGGGGGGGTGGGGGGGGGGGGGGGTGGGGGGGGGGGGGGGTGGGGGGGGGGGGGGGTGGGGGGGGGGGGGGGTGGGGGGGGGGGGGGGTGGGGGGGGGGGGGGGTGGGGGGGGGGGGGGGTGGGGGGGGGGGGGGGTGGGGGGGGGGGGGGGTGGGGGGGGGGGGGGGTGGGGGGGGGGGGGGGTGGGGGGGGGGGGGGGTGGGGGGGGGGGGGGGTGGGGGGGGGGGGGGGTGGGGGGGGGGGGGGGTGGGGGGGGGGGGGGGTGGGGGGGGGGGGGGGTGGGGGGGGGGGGGGGTGGGGGGGGGGGGGGGTGGGGGGGGGGGGGGGTGGGGGGGGGGGGGGGTGGGGGGGGGGGGGGGTGGGGGGGGGGGGGGGTGGGGGGGGGGGGGGGTGGGGGGGGGGGGGGGTGGGGGGGGGGGGGGGTGGGGGGGGGGGGGGGTGGGGGGGGGGGGGGGTGGGGGGGGGGGGGGGTGGGGGGGGGGGGGGGTGGGGGGGGGGGGGGGTGGGGGGGGGGGGGGGTGGGGGGGGGGGGGGGTGGGGGGGGGGGGGGGTGGGGGGGGGGGGGGGTGGGGGGGGGGGGGGGTGGGGGGGGGGGGGGGTGGGGGGGGGGGGGGGTGGGGGGGGGGGGGGGTGGGGGGGGGGGGGGGTGGGGGGGGGGGGGGGTGGGGGGGGGGGGGGGTGGGGGGGGGGGGGGGTGGGGGGGGGGGGGGGTGGGGGGGGGGGGGGGTGGGGGGGGGGGGGGGTGGGGGGGGGGGGGGGTGGGGGGGGGGGGGGGTGGGGGGGGGGGGGGGTGGGGGGGGGGGGGGGTGGGGGGGGGGGGGGGTGGGGGGGGGGGGGGGTGGGGGGGGGGGGGGGTGGGGGGGGGGGGGGGTGGGGGGGGGGGGGGGTGGGGGGGGGGGGGGGTGGGGGGGGGGGGGGGTGGGGGGGGGGGGGGGTGGGGGGGGGGGGGGGTGGGGGGGGGGGGGGGTGGGGGGGGGGGGGGGTGGGGGGGGGGGGGGGTGGGGGGGGGGGGGGGTGGGGGGGGGGGGGGGTGGGGGGGGGGGGGGGTGGGGGGGGGGGGGGGTGGGGGGGGGGGGGGGTGGGGGGGGGGGGGGGTGGGGGGGGGGGGGGGTGGGGGGGGGGGGGGGTGGGGGGGGGGGGGGGTGGGGGGGGGGGGGGGTGGGGGGGGGGGGGGGTGGGGGGGGGGGGGGGTGGGGGGGGGGGGGGGTGGGGGGGGGGGGGGGTGGGGGGGGGGGGGGGTGGGGGGGGGGGGGGGTGGGGGGGGGGGGGGGTGGGGGGGGGGGGGGGTGGGGGGGGGGGGGGGTGGGGGGGGGGGGGGGTGGGGGGGGGGGGGGGTGGGGGGGGGGGGGGGTGGGGGGGGGGGGGGGTGGGGGGGGGGGGGGGTGGGGGGGGGGGGGGGTGGGGGGGGGGGGGGGTGGGGGGGGGGGGGGGTGGGGGGGGGGGGGGGTGGGGGGGGGGGGGGGTGGGGGGGGGGGGGGGTGGGGGGGGGGGGGGGTGGGGGGGGGGGGGGGTGGGGGGGGGGGGGGGTGGGGGGGGGGGGGGGTGGGGGGGGGGGGGGGTGGGGGGGGGGGGGGGTGGGGGGGGGGGGGGGTGGGGGGGGGGGGGGGTGGGGGGGGGGGGGGGTGGGGGGGGGGGGGGGTGGGGGGGGGGGGGGGTGGGGGGGGGGGGGGGTGGGGGGGGGGGGGGGTGGGGGGGGGGGGGGGTGGGGGGGGGGGGGGGTGGGGGGGGGGGGGGGTGGGGGGGGGGGGGGGTGGGGGGGGGGGGGGGTGGGGGGGGGGGGGGGTGGGGGGGGGGGGGGGTGGGGGGGGGGGGGGGTGGGGGGGGGGGGGGGTGGGGGGGGGGGGGGGTGGGGGGGGGGGGGGGTGGGGGGGGGGGGGGGTGGGGGGGGGGGGGGGTGGGGGGGGGGGGGGGTGGGGGGGGGGGGGGGTGGGGGGGGGGGGGGGTGGGGGGGGGGGGGGGTGGGGGGGGGGGGGGGTGGGGGGGGGGGGGGGTGGGGGGGGGGGGGGGTGGGGGGGGGGGGGGGTGGGGGGGGGGGGGGGTGGGGGGGGGGGGGGGTGGGGGGGGGGGGGGGTGGGGGGGGGGGGGGGTGGGGGGGGGGGGGGGTGGGGGGGGGGGGGGGTGGGGGGGGGGGGGGGTGGGGGGGGGGGGGGGTGGGGGGGGGGGGGGGTGGGGGGGGGGGGGGGTGGGGGGGGGGGGGGGTGGGGGGGGGGGGGGGTGGGGGGGGGGGGGGGTGGGGGGGGGGGGGGGTGGGGGGGGGGGGGGGTGGGGGGGGGGGGGGGTGGGGGGGGGGGGGGGTGGGGGGGGGGGGGGGTGGGGGGGGGGGGGGGTGGGGGGGGGGGGGGGTGGGGGGGGGGGGGGGTGGGGGGGGGGGGGGGTGGGGGGGGGGGGGGGTGGGGGGGGGGGGGGGTGGGGGGGGGGGGGGGTGGGGGGGGGGGGGGGTGGGGGGGGGGGGGGGTGGGGGGGGGGGGGGGTGGGGGGGGGGGGGGGTGGGGGGGGGGGGGGGTGGGGGGGGGGGGGGGTGGGGGGGGGGGGGGGTGGGGGGGGGGGGGGGTGGGGGGGGGGGGGGGTGGGGGGGGGGGGGGGTGGGGGGGGGGGGGGGTGGGGGGGGGGGGGGGTGGGGGGGGGGGGGGGTGGGGGGGGGGGGGGGTGGGGGGGGGGGGGGGTGGGGGGGGGGGGGGGTGGGGGGGGGGGGGGGTGGGGGGGGGGGGGGGTGGGGGGGGGGGGGGGTGGGGGGGGGGGGGGGTGGGGGGGGGGGGGGGTGGGGGGGGGGGGGGGTGGGGGGGGGGGGGGGTGGGGGGGGGGGGGGGTGGGGGGGGGGGGGGGTGGGGGGGGGGGGGGGTGGGGGGGGGGGGGGGTGGGGGGGGGGGGGGGTGGGGGGGGGGGGGGGTGGGGGGGGGGGGGGGTGGGGGGGGGGGGGGGTGGGGGGGGGGGGGGGTGGGGGGGGGGGGGGGTGGGGGGGGGGGGGGGTGGGGGGGGGGGGGGGTGGGGGGGGGGGGGGGTGGGGGGGGGGGGGGGTGGGGGGGGGGGGGGGTGGGGGGGGGGGGGGGTGGGGGGGGGGGGGGGTGGGGGGGGGGGGGGGTGGGGGGGGGGGGGGGTGGGGGGGGGGGGGGGTGGGGGGGGGGGGGGGTGGGGGGGGGGGGGGGTGGGGGGGGGGGGGGGTGGGGGGGGGGGGGGGTGGGGGGGGGGGGGGGTGGGGGGGGGGGGGGGTGGGGGGGGGGGGGGGTGGGGGGGGGGGGGGGTGGGGGGGGGGGGGGGTGGGGGGGGGGGGGGGTGGGGGGGGGGGGGGGTGGGGGGGGGGGGGGGTGGGGGGGGGGGGGGGTGGGGGGGGGGGGGGGTGGGGGGGGGGGGGGGTGGGGGGGGGGGGGGGTGGGGGGGGGGGGGGGTGGGGGGGGGGGGGGGTGGGGGGGGGGGGGGGTGGGGGGGGGGGGGGGTGGGGGGGGGGGGGGGTGGGGGGGGGGGGGGGTGGGGGGGGGGGGGGGTGGGGGGGGGGGGGGGTGGGGGGGGGGGGGGGTGGGGGGGGGGGGGGGTGGGGGGGGGGGGGGGTGGGGGGGGGGGGGGGTGGGGGGGGGGGGGGGTGGGGGGGGGGGGGGGTGGGGGGGGGGGGGGGTGGGGGGGGGGGGGGGTGGGGGGGGGGGGGGGTGGGGGGGGGGGGGGGTGGGGGGGGGGGGGGGTGGGGGGGGGGGGGGGTGGGGGGGGGGGGGGGTGGGGGGGGGGGGGGGTGGGGGGGGGGGGGGGTGGGGGGGGGGGGGGGTGGGGGGGGGGGGGGGTGGGGGGGGGGGGGGGTGGGGGGGGGGGGGGGTGGGGGGGGGGGGGGGTGGGGGGGGGGGGGGGTGGGGGGGGGGGGGGGTGGGGGGGGGGGGGGGTGGGGGGGGGGGGGGGTGGGGGGGGGGGGGGGTGGGGGGGGGGGGGGGTGGGGGGGGGGGGGGGTGGGGGGGGGGGGGGGTGGGGGGGGGGGGGGGTGGGGGGGGGGGGGGGTGGGGGGGGGGGGGGGTGGGGGGGGGGGGGGGTGGGGGGGGGGGGGGGTGGGGGGGGGGGGGGGTGGGGGGGGGGGGGGGTGGGGGGGGGGGGGGGTGGGGGGGGGGGGGGGTGGGGGGGGGGGGGGGTGGGGGGGGGGGGGGGTGGGGGGGGGGGGGGGTGGGGGGGGGGGGGGGTGGGGGGGGGGGGGGGTGGGGGGGGGGGGGGGTGGGGGGGGGGGGGGGTGGGGGGGGGGGGGGGTGGGGGGGGGGGGGGGTGGGGGGGGGGGGGGGTGGGGGGGGGGGGGGGTGGGGGGGGGGGGGGGTGGGGGGGGGGGGGGGTGGGGGGGGGGGGGGGTGGGGGGGGGGGGGGGTGGGGGGGGGGGGGGGTGGGGGGGGGGGGGGGTGGGGGGGGGGGGGGGTGGGGGGGGGGGGGGGTGGGGGGGGGGGGGGGTGGGGGGGGGGGGGGGTGGGGGGGGGGGGGGGTGGGGGGGGGGGGGGGTGGGGGGGGGGGGGGGTGGGGGGGGGGGGGGGTGGGGGGGGGGGGGGGTGGGGGGGGGGGGGGGTGGGGGGGGGGGGGGGTGGGGGGGGGGGGGGGTGGGGGGGGGGGGGGGTGGGGGGGGGGGGGGGTGGGGGGGGGGGGGGGTGGGGGGGGGGGGGGGTGGGGGGGGGGGGGGGTGGGGGGGGGGGGGGGTGGGGGGGGGGGGGGGTGGGGGGGGGGGGGGGTGGGGGGGGGGGGGGGTGGGGGGGGGGGGGGGTGGGGGGGGGGGGGGGTGGGGGGGGGGGGGGGTGGGGGGGGGGGGGGGTGGGGGGGGGGGGGGGTGGGGGGGGGGGGGGGTGGGGGGGGGGGGGGGTGGGGGGGGGGGGGGGTGGGGGGGGGGGGGGGTGGGGGGGGGGGGGGGTGGGGGGGGGGGGGGGTGGGGGGGGGGGGGGGTGGGGGGGGGGGGGGGTGGGGGGGGGGGGGGGTGGGGGGGGGGGGGGGTGGGGGGGGGGGGGGGTGGGGGGGGGGGGGGGTGGGGGGGGGGGGGGGTGGGGGGGGGGGGGGGTGGGGGGGGGGGGGGGTGGGGGGGGGGGGGGGTGGGGGGGGGGGGGGGTGGGGGGGGGGGGGGGTGGGGGGGGGGGGGGGTGGGGGGGGGGGGGGGTGGGGGGGGGGGGGGGTGGGGGGGGGGGGGGGTGGGGGGGGGGGGGGGTGGGGGGGGGGGGGGGTGGGGGGGGGGGGGGGTGGGGGGGGGGGGGGGTGGGGGGGGGGGGGGGTGGGGGGGGGGGGGGGTGGGGGGGGGGGGGGGTGGGGGGGGGGGGGGGTGGGGGGGGGGGGGGGTGGGGGGGGGGGGGGGTGGGGGGGGGGGGGGGTGGGGGGGGGGGGGGGTGGGGGGGGGGGGGGGTGGGGGGGGGGGGGGGTGGGGGGGGGGGGGGGTGGGGGGGGGGGGGGGTGGGGGGGGGGGGGGGTGGGGGGGGGGGGGGGTGGGGGGGGGGGGGGGTGGGGGGGGGGGGGGGTGGGGGGGGGGGGGGGTGGGGGGGGGGGGGGGTGGGGGGGGGGGGGGGTGGGGGGGGGGGGGGGTGGGGGGGGGGGGGGGTGGGGGGGGGGGGGGGTGGGGGGGGGGGGGGGTGGGGGGGGGGGGGGGTGGGGGGGGGGGGGGGTGGGGGGGGGGGGGGGTGGGGGGGGGGGGGGGTGGGGGGGGGGGGGGGTGGGGGGGGGGGGGGGTGGGGGGGGGGGGGGGTGGGGGGGGGGGGGGGTGGGGGGGGGGGGGGGTGGGGGGGGGGGGGGGTGGGGGGGGGGGGGGGTGGGGGGGGGGGGGGGTGGGGGGGGGGGGGGGTGGGGGGGGGGGGGGGTGGGGGGGGGGGGGGGTGGGGGGGGGGGGGGGTGGGGGGGGGGGGGGGTGGGGGGGGGGGGGGGTGGGGGGGGGGGGGGGTGGGGGGGGGGGGGGGTGGGGGGGGGGGGGGGTGGGGGGGGGGGGGGGTGGGGGGGGGGGGGGGTGGGGGGGGGGGGGGGTGGGGGGGGGGGGGGGTGGGGGGGGGGGGGGGTGGGGGGGGGGGGGGGTGGGGGGGGGGGGGGGTGGGGGGGGGGGGGGGTGGGGGGGGGGGGGGGTGGGGGGGGGGGGGGGTGGGGGGGGGGGGGGGTGGGGGGGGGGGGGGGTGGGGGGGGGGGGGGGTGGGGGGGGGGGGGGGTGGGGGGGGGGGGGGGTGGGGGGGGGGGGGGGTGGGGGGGGGGGGGGGTGGGGGGGGGGGGGGGTGGGGGGGGGGGGGGGTGGGGGGGGGGGGGGGTGGGGGGGGGGGGGGGTGGGGGGGGGGGGGGGTGGGGGGGGGGGGGGGTGGGGGGGGGGGGGGGTGGGGGGGGGGGGGGGTGGGGGGGGGGGGGGGTGGGGGGGGGGGGGGGTGGGGGGGGGGGGGGGTGGGGGGGGGGGGGGGTGGGGGGGGGGGGGGGTGGGGGGGGGGGGGGGTGGGGGGGGGGGGGGGTGGGGGGGGGGGGGGGTGGGGGGGGGGGGGGGTGGGGGGGGGGGGGGGTGGGGGGGGGGGGGGGTGGGGGGGGGGGGGGGTGGGGGGGGGGGGGGGTGGGGGGGGGGGGGGGTGGGGGGGGGGGGGGGTGGGGGGGGGGGGGGGTGGGGGGGGGGGGGGGTGGGGGGGGGGGGGGGTGGGGGGGGGGGGGGGTGGGGGGGGGGGGGGGTGGGGGGGGGGGGGGGTGGGGGGGGGGGGGGGTGGGGGGGGGGGGGGGTGGGGGGGGGGGGGGGTGGGGGGGGGGGGGGGTGGGGGGGGGGGGGGGTGGGGGGGGGGGGGGGTGGGGGGGGGGGGGGGTGGGGGGGGGGGGGGGTGGGGGGGGGGGGGGGTGGGGGGGGGGGGGGGTGGGGGGGGGGGGGGGTGGGGGGGGGGGGGGGTGGGGGGGGGGGGGGGTGGGGGGGGGGGGGGGTGGGGGGGGGGGGGGGTGGGGGGGGGGGGGGGTGGGGGGGGGGGGGGGTGGGGGGGGGGGGGGGTGGGGGGGGGGGGGGGTGGGGGGGGGGGGGGGTGGGGGGGGGGGGGGGTGGGGGGGGGGGGGGGTGGGGGGGGGGGGGGGTGGGGGGGGGGGGGGGTGGGGGGGGGGGGGGGTGGGGGGGGGGGGGGGTGGGGGGGGGGGGGGGTGGGGGGGGGGGGGGGTGGGGGGGGGGGGGGGTGGGGGGGGGGGGGGGTGGGGGGGGGGGGGGGTGGGGGGGGGGGGGGGTGGGGGGGGGGGGGGGTGGGGGGGGGGGGGGGTGGGGGGGGGGGGGGGTGGGGGGGGGGGGGGGTGGGGGGGGGGGGGGGTGGGGGGGGGGGGGGGTGGGGGGGGGGGGGGGTGGGGGGGGGGGGGGGTGGGGGGGGGGGGGGGTGGGGGGGGGGGGGGGTGGGGGGGGGGGGGGGTGGGGGGGGGGGGGGGTGGGGGGGGGGGGGGGTGGGGGGGGGGGGGGGTGGGGGGGGGGGGGGGTGGGGGGGGGGGGGGGTGGGGGGGGGGGGGGGTGGGGGGGGGGGGGGGTGGGGGGGGGGGGGGGTGGGGGGGGGGGGGGGTGGGGGGGGGGGGGGGTGGGGGGGGGGGGGGGTGGGGGGGGGGGGGGGTGGGGGGGGGGGGGGGTGGGGGGGGGGGGGGGTGGGGGGGGGGGGGGGTGGGGGGGGGGGGGGGTGGGGGGGGGGGGGGGTGGGGGGGGGGGGGGGTGGGGGGGGGGGGGGGTGGGGGGGGGGGGGGGTGGGGGGGGGGGGGGGTGGGGGGGGGGGGGGGTGGGGGGGGGGGGGGGTGGGGGGGGGGGGGGGTGGGGGGGGGGGGGGGTGGGGGGGGGGGGGGGTGGGGGGGGGGGGGGGTGGGGGGGGGGGGGGGTGGGGGGGGGGGGGGGTGGGGGGGGGGGGGGGTGGGGGGGGGGGGGGGTGGGGGGGGGGGGGGGTGGGGGGGGGGGGGGGTGGGGGGGGGGGGGGGTGGGGGGGGGGGGGGGTGGGGGGGGGGGGGGGTGGGGGGGGGGGGGGGTGGGGGGGGGGGGGGGTGGGGGGGGGGGGGGGTGGGGGGGGGGGGGGGTGGGGGGGGGGGGGGGTGGGGGGGGGGGGGGGTGGGGGGGGGGGGGGGTGGGGGGGGGGGGGGGTGGGGGGGGGGGGGGGTGGGGGGGGGGGGGGGTGGGGGGGGGGGGGGGTGGGGGGGGGGGGGGGTGGGGGGGGGGGGGGGTGGGGGGGGGGGGGGGTGGGGGGGGGGGGGGGTGGGGGGGGGGGGGGGTGGGGGGGGGGGGGGGTGGGGGGGGGGGGGGGTGGGGGGGGGGGGGGGTGGGGGGGGGGGGGGGTGGGGGGGGGGGGGGGTGGGGGGGGGGGGGGGTGGGGGGGGGGGGGGGTGGGGGGGGGGGGGGGTGGGGGGGGGGGGGGGTGGGGGGGGGGGGGGGTGGGGGGGGGGGGGGGTGGGGGGGGGGGGGGGTGGGGGGGGGGGGGGGTGGGGGGGGGGGGGGGTGGGGGGGGGGGGGGGTGGGGGGGGGGGGGGGTGGGGGGGGGGGGGGGTGGGGGGGGGGGGGGGTGGGGGGGGGGGGGGGTGGGGGGGGGGGGGGGTGGGGGGGGGGGGGGGTGGGGGGGGGGGGGGGTGGGGGGGGGGGGGGGTGGGGGGGGGGGGGGGTGGGGGGGGGGGGGGGTGGGGGGGGGGGGGGGTGGGGGGGGGGGGGGGTGGGGGGGGGGGGGGGTGGGGGGGGGGGGGGGTGGGGGGGGGGGGGGGTGGGGGGGGGGGGGGGTGGGGGGGGGGGGGGGTGGGGGGGGGGGGGGGTGGGGGGGGGGGGGGGTGGGGGGGGGGGGGGGTGGGGGGGGGGGGGGGTGGGGGGGGGGGGGGGTGGGGGGGGGGGGGGGTGGGGGGGGGGGGGGGTGGGGGGGGGGGGGGGTGGGGGGGGGGGGGGGTGGGGGGGGGGGGGGGTGGGGGGGGGGGGGGGTGGGGGGGGGGGGGGGTGGGGGGGGGGGGGGGTGGGGGGGGGGGGGGGTGGGGGGGGGGGGGGGTGGGGGGGGGGGGGGGTGGGGGGGGGGGGGGGTGGGGGGGGGGGGGGGTGGGGGGGGGGGGGGGTGGGGGGGGGGGGGGGTGGGGGGGGGGGGGGGTGGGGGGGGGGGGGGGTGGGGGGGGGGGGGGGTGGGGGGGGGGGGGGGTGGGGGGGGGGGGGGGTGGGGGGGGGGGGGGGTGGGGGGGGGGGGGGGTGGGGGGGGGGGGGGGTGGGGGGGGGGGGGGGTGGGGGGGGGGGGGGGTGGGGGGGGGGGGGGGTGGGGGGGGGGGGGGGTGGGGGGGGGGGGGGGTGGGGGGGGGGGGGGGTGGGGGGGGGGGGGGGTGGGGGGGGGGGGGGGTGGGGGGGGGGGGGGGTGGGGGGGGGGGGGGGTGGGGGGGGGGGGGGGTGGGGGGGGGGGGGGGTGGGGGGGGGGGGGGGTGGGGGGGGGGGGGGGTGGGGGGGGGGGGGGGTGGGGGGGGGGGGGGGTGGGGGGGGGGGGGGGTGGGGGGGGGGGGGGGTGGGGGGGGGGGGGGGTGGGGGGGGGGGGGGGTGGGGGGGGGGGGGGGTGGGGGGGGGGGGGGGTGGGGGGGGGGGGGGGTGGGGGGGGGGGGGGGTGGGGGGGGGGGGGGGTGGGGGGGGGGGGGGGTGGGGGGGGGGGGGGGTGGGGGGGGGGGGGGGTGGGGGGGGGGGGGGGTGGGGGGGGGGGGGGGTGGGGGGGGGGGGGGGTGGGGGGGGGGGGGGGTGGGGGGGGGGGGGGGTGGGGGGGGGGGGGGGTGGGGGGGGGGGGGGGTGGGGGGGGGGGGGGGTGGGGGGGGGGGGGGGTGGGGGGGGGGGGGGGTGGGGGGGGGGGGGGGTGGGGGGGGGGGGGGGTGGGGGGGGGGGGGGGTGGGGGGGGGGGGGGGTGGGGGGGGGGGGGGGTGGGGGGGGGGGGGGGTGGGGGGGGGGGGGGGTGGGGGGGGGGGGGGGTGGGGGGGGGGGGGGGTGGGGGGGGGGGGGGGTGGGGGGGGGGGGGGGTGGGGGGGGGGGGGGGTGGGGGGGGGGGGGGGTGGGGGGGGGGGGGGGTGGGGGGGGGGGGGGGTGGGGGGGGGGGGGGGTGGGGGGGGGGGGGGGTGGGGGGGGGGGGGGGTGGGGGGGGGGGGGGGTGGGGGGGGGGGGGGGTGGGGGGGGGGGGGGGTGGGGGGGGGGGGGGGTGGGGGGGGGGGGGGGTGGGGGGGGGGGGGGGTGGGGGGGGGGGGGGGTGGGGGGGGGGGGGGGTGGGGGGGGGGGGGGGTGGGGGGGGGGGGGGGTGGGGGGGGGGGGGGGTGGGGGGGGGGGGGGGTGGGGGGGGGGGGGGGTGGGGGGGGGGGGGGGTGGGGGGGGGGGGGGGTGGGGGGGGGGGGGGGTGGGGGGGGGGGGGGGTGGGGGGGGGGGGGGGTGGGGGGGGGGGGGGGTGGGGGGGGGGGGGGGTGGGGGGGGGGGGGGGTGGGGGGGGGGGGGGGTGGGGGGGGGGGGGGGTGGGGGGGGGGGGGGGTGGGGGGGGGGGGGGGTGGGGGGGGGGGGGGGTGGGGGGGGGGGGGGGTGGGGGGGGGGGGGGGTGGGGGGGGGGGGGGGTGGGGGGGGGGGGGGGTGGGGGGGGGGGGGGGTGGGGGGGGGGGGGGGTGGGGGGGGGGGGGGGTGGGGGGGGGGGGGGGTGGGGGGGGGGGGGGGTGGGGGGGGGGGGGGGTGGGGGGGGGGGGGGGTGGGGGGGGGGGGGGGTGGGGGGGGGGGGGGGTGGGGGGGGGGGGGGGTGGGGGGGGGGGGGGGTGGGGGGGGGGGGGGGTGGGGGGGGGGGGGGGTGGGGGGGGGGGGGGGTGGGGGGGGGGGGGGGTGGGGGGGGGGGGGGGTGGGGGGGGGGGGGGGTGGGGGGGGGGGGGGGTGGGGGGGGGGGGGGGTGGGGGGGGGGGGGGGTGGGGGGGGGGGGGGGTGGGGGGGGGGGGGGGTGGGGGGGGGGGGGGGTGGGGGGGGGGGGGGGTGGGGGGGGGGGGGGGTGGGGGGGGGGGGGGGTGGGGGGGGGGGGGGGTGGGGGGGGGGGGGGGTGGGGGGGGGGGGGGGTGGGGGGGGGGGGGGGTGGGGGGGGGGGGGGGTGGGGGGGGGGGGGGGTGGGGGGGGGGGGGGGTGGGGGGGGGGGGGGGTGGGGGGGGGGGGGGGTGGGGGGGGGGGGGGGTGGGGGGGGGGGGGGGTGGGGGGGGGGGGGGGTGGGGGGGGGGGGGGGTGGGGGGGGGGGGGGGTGGGGGGGGGGGGGGGTGGGGGGGGGGGGGGGTGGGGGGGGGGGGGGGTGGGGGGGGGGGGGGGTGGGGGGGGGGGGGGGTGGGGGGGGGGGGGGGTGGGGGGGGGGGGGGGTGGGGGGGGGGGGGGGTGGGGGGGGGGGGGGGTGGGGGGGGGGGGGGGTGGGGGGGGGGGGGGGTGGGGGGGGGGGGGGGTGGGGGGGGGGGGGGGTGGGGGGGGGGGGGGGTGGGGGGGGGGGGGGGTGGGGGGGGGGGGGGGTGGGGGGGGGGGGGGGTGGGGGGGGGGGGGGGTGGGGGGGGGGGGGGGTGGGGGGGGGGGGGGGTGGGGGGGGGGGGGGGTGGGGGGGGGGGGGGGTGGGGGGGGGGGGGGGTGGGGGGGGGGGGGGGTGGGGGGGGGGGGGGGTGGGGGGGGGGGGGGGTGGGGGGGGGGGGGGGTGGGGGGGGGGGGGGGTGGGGGGGGGGGGGGGTGGGGGGGGGGGGGGGTGGGGGGGGGGGGGGGTGGGGGGGGGGGGGGGTGGGGGGGGGGGGGGGTGGGGGGGGGGGGGGGTGGGGGGGGGGGGGGGTGGGGGGGGGGGGGGGTGGGGGGGGGGGGGGGTGGGGGGGGGGGGGGGTGGGGGGGGGGGGGGGTGGGGGGGGGGGGGGGTGGGGGGGGGGGGGGGTGGGGGGGGGGGGGGGTGGGGGGGGGGGGGGGTGGGGGGGGGGGGGGGTGGGGGGGGGGGGGGGTGGGGGGGGGGGGGGGTGGGGGGGGGGGGGGGTGGGGGGGGGGGGGGGTGGGGGGGGGGGGGGGTGGGGGGGGGGGGGGGTGGGGGGGGGGGGGGGTGGGGGGGGGGGGGGGTGGGGGGGGGGGGGGGTGGGGGGGGGGGGGGGTGGGGGGGGGGGGGGGTGGGGGGGGGGGGGGGTGGGGGGGGGGGGGGGTGGGGGGGGGGGGGGGTGGGGGGGGGGGGGGGTGGGGGGGGGGGGGGGTGGGGGGGGGGGGGGGTGGGGGGGGGGGGGGGTGGGGGGGGGGGGGGGTGGGGGGGGGGGGGGGTGGGGGGGGGGGGGGGTGGGGGGGGGGGGGGGTGGGGGGGGGGGGGGGTGGGGGGGGGGGGGGGTGGGGGGGGGGGGGGGTGGGGGGGGGGGGGGGTGGGGGGGGGGGGGGGTGGGGGGGGGGGGGGGTGGGGGGGGGGGGGGGTGGGGGGGGGGGGGGGTGGGGGGGGGGGGGGGTGGGGGGGGGGGGGGGTGGGGGGGGGGGGGGGTGGGGGGGGGGGGGGGTGGGGGGGGGGGGGGGTGGGGGGGGGGGGGGGTGGGGGGGGGGGGGGGTGGGGGGGGGGGGGGGTGGGGGGGGGGGGGGGTGGGGGGGGGGGGGGGTGGGGGGGGGGGGGGGTGGGGGGGGGGGGGGGTGGGGGGGGGGGGGGGTGGGGGGGGGGGGGGGTGGGGGGGGGGGGGGGTGGGGGGGGGGGGGGGTGGGGGGGGGGGGGGGTGGGGGGGGGGGGGGGTGGGGGGGGGGGGGGGTGGGGGGGGGGGGGGGTGGGGGGGGGGGGGGGTGGGGGGGGGGGGGGGTGGGGGGGGGGGGGGGTGGGGGGGGGGGGGGGTGGGGGGGGGGGGGGGTGGGGGGGGGGGGGGGTGGGGGGGGGGGGGGGTGGGGGGGGGGGGGGGTGGGGGGGGGGGGGGGTGGGGGGGGGGGGGGGTGGGGGGGGGGGGGGGTGGGGGGGGGGGGGGGTGGGGGGGGGGGGGGGTGGGGGGGGGGGGGGGTGGGGGGGGGGGGGGGTGGGGGGGGGGGGGGGTGGGGGGGGGGGGGGGTGGGGGGGGGGGGGGGTGGGGGGGGGGGGGGGTGGGGGGGGGGGGGGGTGGGGGGGGGGGGGGGTGGGGGGGGGGGGGGGTGGGGGGGGGGGGGGGTGGGGGGGGGGGGGGGTGGGGGGGGGGGGGGGTGGGGGGGGGGGGGGGTGGGGGGGGGGGGGGGTGGGGGGGGGGGGGGGTGGGGGGGGGGGGGGGTGGGGGGGGGGGGGGGTGGGGGGGGGGGGGGGTGGGGGGGGGGGGGGGTGGGGGGGGGGGGGGGTGGGGGGGGGGGGGGGTGGGGGGGGGGGGGGGTGGGGGGGGGGGGGGGTGGGGGGGGGGGGGGGTGGGGGGGGGGGGGGGTGGGGGGGGGGGGGGGTGGGGGGGGGGGGGGGTGGGGGGGGGGGGGGGTGGGGGGGGGGGGGGGTGGGGGGGGGGGGGGGTGGGGGGGGGGGGGGGTGGGGGGGGGGGGGGGTGGGGGGGGGGGGGGGTGGGGGGGGGGGGGGGTGGGGGGGGGGGGGGGTGGGGGGGGGGGGGGGTGGGGGGGGGGGGGGGTGGGGGGGGGGGGGGGTGGGGGGGGGGGGGGGTGGGGGGGGGGGGGGGTGGGGGGGGGGGGGGGTGGGGGGGGGGGGGGGTGGGGGGGGGGGGGGGTGGGGGGGGGGGGGGGTGGGGGGGGGGGGGGGTGGGGGGGGGGGGGGGTGGGGGGGGGGGGGGGTGGGGGGGGGGGGGGGTGGGGGGGGGGGGGGGTGGGGGGGGGGGGGGGTGGGGGGGGGGGGGGGTGGGGGGGGGGGGGGGTGGGGGGGGGGGGGGGTGGGGGGGGGGGGGGGTGGGGGGGGGGGGGGGTGGGGGGGGGGGGGGGTGGGGGGGGGGGGGGGTGGGGGGGGGGGGGGGTGGGGGGGGGGGGGGGTGGGGGGGGGGGGGGGTGGGGGGGGGGGGGGGTGGGGGGGGGGGGGGGTGGGGGGGGGGGGGGGTGGGGGGGGGGGGGGGTGGGGGGGGGGGGGGGTGGGGGGGGGGGGGGGTGGGGGGGGGGGGGGGTGGGGGGGGGGGGGGGTGGGGGGGGGGGGGGGTGGGGGGGGGGGGGGGTGGGGGGGGGGGGGGGTGGGGGGGGGGGGGGGTGGGGGGGGGGGGGGGTGGGGGGGGGGGGGGGTGGGGGGGGGGGGGGGTGGGGGGGGGGGGGGGTGGGGGGGGGGGGGGGTGGGGGGGGGGGGGGGTGGGGGGGGGGGGGGGTGGGGGGGGGGGGGGGTGGGGGGGGGGGGGGGTGGGGGGGGGGGGGGGTGGGGGGGGGGGGGGGTGGGGGGGGGGGGGGGTGGGGGGGGGGGGGGGTGGGGGGGGGGGGGGGTGGGGGGGGGGGGGGGTGGGGGGGGGGGGGGGTGGGGGGGGGGGGGGGTGGGGGGGGGGGGGGGTGGGGGGGGGGGGGGGTGGGGGGGGGGGGGGGTGGGGGGGGGGGGGGGTGGGGGGGGGGGGGGGTGGGGGGGGGGGGGGGTGGGGGGGGGGGGGGGTGGGGGGGGGGGGGGGTGGGGGGGGGGGGGGGTGGGGGGGGGGGGGGGTGGGGGGGGGGGGGGGTGGGGGGGGGGGGGGGTGGGGGGGGGGGGGGGTGGGGGGGGGGGGGGGTGGGGGGGGGGGGGGGTGGGGGGGGGGGGGGGTGGGGGGGGGGGGGGGTGGGGGGGGGGGGGGGTGGGGGGGGGGGGGGGTGGGGGGGGGGGGGGGTGGGGGGGGGGGGGGGTGGGGGGGGGGGGGGGTGGGGGGGGGGGGGGGTGGGGGGGGGGGGGGGTGGGGGGGGGGGGGGGTGGGGGGGGGGGGGGGTGGGGGGGGGGGGGGGTGGGGGGGGGGGGGGGTGGGGGGGGGGGGGGGTGGGGGGGGGGGGGGGTGGGGGGGGGGGGGGGTGGGGGGGGGGGGGGGTGGGGGGGGGGGGGGGTGGGGGGGGGGGGGGGTGGGGGGGGGGGGGGGTGGGGGGGGGGGGGGGTGGGGGGGGGGGGGGGTGGGGGGGGGGGGGGGTGGGGGGGGGGGGGGGTGGGGGGGGGGGGGGGTGGGGGGGGGGGGGGGTGGGGGGGGGGGGGGGTGGGGGGGGGGGGGGGTGGGGGGGGGGGGGGGTGGGGGGGGGGGGGGGTGGGGGGGGGGGGGGGTGGGGGGGGGGGGGGGTGGGGGGGGGGGGGGGTGGGGGGGGGGGGGGGTGGGGGGGGGGGGGGGTGGGGGGGGGGGGGGGTGGGGGGGGGGGGGGGTGGGGGGGGGGGGGGGTGGGGGGGGGGGGGGGTGGGGGGGGGGGGGGGTGGGGGGGGGGGGGGGTGGGGGGGGGGGGGGGTGGGGGGGGGGGGGGGTGGGGGGGGGGGGGGGTGGGGGGGGGGGGGGGTGGGGGGGGGGGGGGGTGGGGGGGGGGGGGGGTGGGGGGGGGGGGGGGTGGGGGGGGGGGGGGGTGGGGGGGGGGGGGGGTGGGGGGGGGGGGGGGTGGGGGGGGGGGGGGGTGGGGGGGGGGGGGGGTGGGGGGGGGGGGGGGTGGGGGGGGGGGGGGGTGGGGGGGGGGGGGGGTGGGGGGGGGGGGGGGTGGGGGGGGGGGGGGGTGGGGGGGGGGGGGGGTGGGGGGGGGGGGGGGTGGGGGGGGGGGGGGGTGGGGGGGGGGGGGGGTGGGGGGGGGGGGGGGTGGGGGGGGGGGGGGGTGGGGGGGGGGGGGGGTGGGGGGGGGGGGGGGTGGGGGGGGGGGGGGGTGGGGGGGGGGGGGGGTGGGGGGGGGGGGGGGTGGGGGGGGGGGGGGGTGGGGGGGGGGGGGGGTGGGGGGGGGGGGGGGTGGGGGGGGGGGGGGGTGGGGGGGGGGGGGGGTGGGGGGGGGGGGGGGTGGGGGGGGGGGGGGGTGGGGGGGGGGGGGGGTGGGGGGGGGGGGGGGTGGGGGGGGGGGGGGGTGGGGGGGGGGGGGGGTGGGGGGGGGGGGGGGTGGGGGGGGGGGGGGGTGGGGGGGGGGGGGGGTGGGGGGGGGGGGGGGTGGGGGGGGGGGGGGGTGGGGGGGGGGGGGGGTGGGGGGGGGGGGGGGTGGGGGGGGGGGGGGGTGGGGGGGGGGGGGGGTGGGGGGGGGGGGGGGTGGGGGGGGGGGGGGGTGGGGGGGGGGGGGGGTGGGGGGGGGGGGGGGTGGGGGGGGGGGGGGGTGGGGGGGGGGGGGGGTGGGGGGGGGGGGGGGTGGGGGGGGGGGGGGGTGGGGGGGGGGGGGGGTGGGGGGGGGGGGGGGTGGGGGGGGGGGGGGGTGGGGGGGGGGGGGGGTGGGGGGGGGGGGGGGTGGGGGGGGGGGGGGGTGGGGGGGGGGGGGGGTGGGGGGGGGGGGGGGTGGGGGGGGGGGGGGGTGGGGGGGGGGGGGGGTGGGGGGGGGGGGGGGTGGGGGGGGGGGGGGGTGGGGGGGGGGGGGGGTGGGGGGGGGGGGGGGTGGGGGGGGGGGGGGGTGGGGGGGGGGGGGGGTGGGGGGGGGGGGGGGTGGGGGGGGGGGGGGGTGGGGGGGGGGGGGGGTGGGGGGGGGGGGGGGTGGGGGGGGGGGGGGGTGGGGGGGGGGGGGGGTGGGGGGGGGGGGGGGTGGGGGGGGGGGGGGGTGGGGGGGGGGGGGGGTGGGGGGGGGGGGGGGTGGGGGGGGGGGGGGGTGGGGGGGGGGGGGGGTGGGGGGGGGGGGGGGTGGGGGGGGGGGGGGGTGGGGGGGGGGGGGGGTGGGGGGGGGGGGGGGTGGGGGGGGGGGGGGGTGGGGGGGGGGGGGGGTGGGGGGGGGGGGGGGTGGGGGGGGGGGGGGGTGGGGGGGGGGGGGGGTGGGGGGGGGGGGGGGTGGGGGGGGGGGGGGGTGGGGGGGGGGGGGGGTGGGGGGGGGGGGGGGTGGGGGGGGGGGGGGGTGGGGGGGGGGGGGGGTGGGGGGGGGGGGGGGTGGGGGGGGGGGGGGGTGGGGGGGGGGGGGGGTGGGGGGGGGGGGGGGTGGGGGGGGGGGGGGGTGGGGGGGGGGGGGGGTGGGGGGGGGGGGGGGTGGGGGGGGGGGGGGGTGGGGGGGGGGGGGGGTGGGGGGGGGGGGGGGTGGGGGGGGGGGGGGGTGGGGGGGGGGGGGGGTGGGGGGGGGGGGGGGTGGGGGGGGGGGGGGGTGGGGGGGGGGGGGGGTGGGGGGGGGGGGGGGTGGGGGGGGGGGGGGGTGGGGGGGGGGGGGGGTGGGGGGGGGGGGGGGTGGGGGGGGGGGGGGGTGGGGGGGGGGGGGGGTGGGGGGGGGGGGGGGTGGGGGGGGGGGGGGGTGGGGGGGGGGGGGGGTGGGGGGGGGGGGGGGTGGGGGGGGGGGGGGGTGGGGGGGGGGGGGGGTGGGGGGGGGGGGGGGTGGGGGGGGGGGGGGGTGGGGGGGGGGGGGGGTGGGGGGGGGGGGGGGGGGGGGGGGGGGGGGGTGACACAGAAGCTTCCAGTTTCTTCCTCATCAGCATCTGTAGTTGGGGCATAAACTTAAGTGATGGTTATGTTGATAGGCTTTCCCTGAGTAATTAATATTATTCTGTCTGACTTTCCAGTATAGCTCTTGACTGTGTGTGCTACATCTCGTCTTACTATTAGAGCAACTCCATTTCTTCTATTTTTGTCATTTCCCAAGTAAAATATTTTGTAATTTTCTGACAGAAAAATATTCTAATACAGTCTACTTCAGTTCAATCACTCCCAGGATTGAAATGTTTAAATATTCCATTTCTTGATTTACAGTTTTAAGCTTACCTTGATTCATGCTTCTCACATTCCGTGATCCTATTATATGTATCAAACAGCTTTGTGCTTTCCTTTTGCATCCATTTGCATCCAACAACTGAACATCCTTTTTGCTTCAGTCCAGTCACATAAGTAAGAACAGGGCTACTCACACTTGTCCTCCAGCCGCCTTCCCCAGGAGCATGTTGCAGTTCATCAGTATTCAGCCATTACTATGCTTAGATATGTGTGAGAGAGGGGGGAGGGGAAATGTTGTTCTTGCCATAGTCTTTATCTCTTGATAACACCCTCACACACAAAAGTCAATCAGACATAAGACAGTGTGGGGAGGATGGATCAGCAGGATGTGCCTTTCTATGAAAGAGAACTTGGCATCTGAAATTTCCTGGCATTTGTAATGTTATGTCAAAGCATCAAGCAGCTGTGTTTTCCCAAGTTCACATTGCCCTCTCTTCCCTGTTGCTAATGGCCCCACTTGGAACTGGGGGAGACAGGAAAGCTCACAGGTACATATGAGGAAAGTGGGCTGGTGATGGCTGTGTTTTTTGAAAGCAAAAGCTTCATGCCTTACTCTGGTCCTTGCATGGTTTTTCCTTGACCAGGTTCTCATCCCAGAATATCACCAAGCTGAGAGAAAACATGTTGCACTCCATTCAAGGTAAGCAAGGCTTAGATCCCCTCACTCCAAACACTCAGTCTTTGTTTCAAAATTAACTTGCACCCCAGCTTGGGAATCCCAGGAAAAGATTAAAAAATCATTCACACACCAGTGCACACTGTCCTGTGCCAGAGAAAATCAGTTGCTTCAAAACTAGAAAAACTTCCTTTTCTTTGCCACCCTTTTGAACATGGAGGGCCCTTTGGTTGTGGGGTTACATCCCAAAGAATTATATCTATATGAGGGGGCGGGGACAAGTTACATTTGAAAGAGTTTCCTATTCAAACAAACGGGAGCAGAATTCAGATTAATCTGAATTATAACAAAATTATAACAAAAAAAACAAATGCCAACCCCTGAAAAAAATGAACTCAAAAACAAACGGAATACAATTATTCTCTCAAGAAAATTAAATGTTTGCCTCATTGTTTGATGCCTGGACTGCAACTTCACTTGGGAAAGAGCATAATTGGCCTTTTCTCCCAGACCAGACCATGGGGACCCATCCTCTTGTGCCACCTGCCTTTCCTTCCACATAATAAGAAGGAAGGAAGGAAGGAAGGAAGGAAGGAAGGAAGGAAGGAAGGAAGGAAGGAAGGAAGGAAGGAAGGAAGGAAGGAAGGAAGGAAGGAAGGAAGGAAGGAAGGAAGGAAGGAAGGAAGGAAGGAAGGAAGGAAGGAAGGAAGGAAGGAAGGAAGGAAGGAAGGAAGGAAGGAAGGAAGGAAGGAAGGAAGGAAGGAAGGAAGGAAGGAAGGAAGGAAGGAAGGAAGAGCAGACTTGCCTTTCCCAACCATAGACCCTGAAATGAAGTAGGTGTGAGAGAGAGACTGATGTGAAATTCAACCAGTTGGATTTTTTTTGCACATGGGAGTAATATATTGAATTACATATATGTCTGAGAGAGACATTTCATTTCCACATGTGCAGGCAGCTGCATGACCCCAAGGAACCCAGCAGTGGGTCGGATCTTCCTTAAGAAATGAACAGAGCTATTGTGCTTCCTTCTTGTGACTGTTTTCACACAGGAAGTGGTGGGGGTGCAGCTGATTCCCTCCGTGCATCTCAATATGTGAAAGAGCAGAGAAAAAGTAGCTTTGGTGCCTCTGCTCCCTGCATACCTGCACATGTACAAGTTGCATATTGGTTTTAGTATTTTTAAAAAATAAAACAAAATCTCTCTCACATACACAGCCCTTAAAATCCATACCGGCCATTTGGTGAGAGATTTGTATTTGCTAGATAGTCCCTATAATTACAAATGAACCTTGTTGTTTGATCTCATTCAATGGTAAAAGGAGGAGAAAATATGTGTGTGTATCAGTGGGGGATGGGGTGGTGGTGGCATTAGAAGCCAATCTGAAGCTCAGCATTCCAATTGTGTCAGAGGCAAGACAGTCAGGTATTTCTTAGCACCATCTTGATTGAATTCAAAAACTGCAGCAGCTTCTCCACTTCTCCACCCACTTCAGCCTCAAAGTTGTTGTCAGTTTACTCATCAATTGGCTGGTGGTCCTGACTCCAGTGGGCAAACGTACTCTGTGGCAGACCCAAAAGCAGTTCCGAGCATCTAAGAGCCAGTTAAGAGTAAGAACAAGGAGAAGCCACCTAAAAACAACTGTAGAAAATGATGGGGGGGGGGGGAGAGAGAGAGAGAGAGACCAAGTATGGACTGAATAATCCCTATACATATGTTGCTAAGGGTTTGGAATGTCTGACAATTAACCCCCAGGAAATGAGTGTGCAGAACTCCCTTTGGAAGTGCATCCCTTGCATTCCAACTACCCCCCACTTTTCTTCCCAAGACCTGCAGGCCTTGGGAGGCAAGGTGGGGGAGAAGTACAAAGGACTGCCCCCTCCACCTCCCTCTCCTGTTTCCCAAGCCACACAGACCTTGGGAAACAAAGAGCCCAATCCTCCATGTGGGGCTCAGCTAGGATTGCCCCCTTCCCTGTTTCCCACACTGCACAGGTCTTGGAAAATAAGGGGGGAGGGAATAGCCCTCTCTTGTCTGCCCTCTCTCCCCACCCCCAACTACCGTCTAGAGTGGGCTTTACTGCTAGTGACACTATAAACACATAACAATGTTATGTACATGGAGAAGAAGAAGAAGAGTTTGCTGCCACTGGGAAGGAGTGAGAGTCCTTCCCCACCCACCCCATTGGAAACACCTGCAGGGGGTGGGGCCTGGCAGCTACAACAGGAGTTCCACCAGCAGCCCACCTGGTCCTGGTGGCGAGAACCTTGTGCCTTTCACCTGGCTTAGGTATATCTGGTTGCTGTTAGCCCCAGCCTGTATGAATAGTAATTAGTAGGTAGGTTAGTCTAGAATAGTTTTTGCTACCTAGTAGTAGGGTGGGGTCCGCTTATTGTGGAAGTGATTAGTGCGGCTATAGGGGTCTGGGAGGACGGTTGAGCAATGGGGGCACCTATATGGGAGCAGGGGATCCCAGTGTTGATAGGACGGGGTAGATATAGCGGTAGGCGGTGGCCATATGATAGAAGGCGAGGGGGATATGGTTATGCCCATCGCCTTCTGACCTCCGACCTATCCCTAGGGACGGCGGTGGCAGGGTTCAAGGGTTACTCTGTAGATCTCTGGTGTTGATTAATGCCAGATCCATTAATAATAAAACCGCTGTGCTCGGGGATTATCTCGAATACCAGCAGATGGACCTAGCCTGCGTCACCGAGACCTGGAGTCTTGTGAGAATTGAGACCGATAAGCATGAAGTCAACCTGGGATTTCCAGCGTGCCCTCCCACCAGTCCACGAACACAAAAGGGCCGGTGATTGTAGCAATGTTCATCCGAGATTCCATTCCCTTCAGGGCTGCCCCCGTTCAGAGAGATCACTGGCCTGGAGTTAATGTCGGCCTGTATAGGTGGTTGGCCTCGGAGAGGATGGCTGTCCTCTTAATTATTACCCGATTAGCCCTAGTGCACCGAGGGACAGTCTGCAGCGACTGCTGGAGGTGGTGGCGGACTGGGCACTGAGGTTCCCCAGACTTATTGTCTTAGGTGACTTCAATGTCCATGTCGGCGCCGCCTCATGTTCCTTGACGCTCGCGGACCTGGTGTCAGCCATGGCGACACTGGGCCGCTCCTTGGTAAAGTTCTGGCCCCACCCATGAGAATGATCACGCACTGGATCTGGTGTTTGGTCTGGGGGTTGATATAGTCATTATCCTCTATAGATAGAGTGCCATGGTCCGACCATTATGCCCTGAGGGTTCGGATGGACTTGCCGCGTCCAACCCCATCTGAAGCGAGGGGCAGATTTATGCCCGCCAGCAGGGACTTATGGATCCAATTGGTTTCCGGAATGCTCTGCGGGACCCTGAACCCGCCGGCATTGCGGCTCGATGAGCAGGTGGAGGACTGGAACTCCCGGCTCTCCGATGCCGCCGAGACTATTTGCCCCCCGGCGTCCTCTTCGCCCGATGTTCGGCAGGCTCCCTGGTATGCCGAGGAGCTGCGCCATATGAAAGCTTGAGTGCTTAGGCGACTAAATGAGTGTGGAGGAAGATCTCGTGGCGGCGCTGCGCGAACATCTTATAGGGACGTTTATGAAAGCCCTATGAGATGGCAACGAAGGAGGCGAAGAAGACTTTCTTCTCCTCCTCTCTTGCGTCTGCTAGCTCCCGCCAGACTCAATTGTTCCGTATAGTGGGTCCTTGACCTCCCTTATCGGAAGGGTCTACAAATTGTCGATTGGTTAGTAGCTGTGAGGCATTCATGTGAGCTTTTTTGCGGATAAAATCAAATTAAACTTAGCCAGGACCTCCCCACCACATTATCTACAATTAGTGAACTGGAGGCTCCCTTGCCGTCTTCAGGCCCAAGTTTGGCCCAGTTCTCCCTGCTCTCAGAAGCAGCAATGTCGACAGGGCCTTGGCTGCTAATAGACCTACTACCTGTCCTCTGGATCCGTGCCCCTCAAAACTCATTAAAGCTTGCCAAGTGAAGCTCTGACCCCATCATTGAACATCATCAATGAGCATGAGCAAAGGAACCGTCTTTCCGGATGGGTTGAAGGAGGCAGTGAATCCGTGAGTCTTGATAAGACCATCATTAGATCCTGGCGATCTGGCCAATTACATGCCCCGTTTCGAATCTTTGCGTTTCTGGGGAAGGTAATTGAGAGAGTGGTGTTGGAGCAGCTTCAGGGCTTCCTGGATGATGCATCGACCTTCGACCCCTTCCAGTCCGGCTTCGATGCTTAGACGCGGGGCAGAGGAGCTGCTCTTATCGCCATCACAGATGCACTCCGTATGCTACGAAACGGTAGTGGATCGGCGCTGCTGGATTTTGTTAGATCTTACCGCAGCGTTTGATATGGTCGATCACGACCTTTTGACCCACCATGGCAATGTCCGAGGTGCGGGGCACTGTCCTTCAGTGGATTTCCTCGTTTCTCTGGGCCCGGATCCAGCAAGTGTGAGTCGCGAGGATGAAGCCTCTAGGAAGTGCCCGGCACATTGCGGAGTACCCCAGAGGGCACTACTATCCCCGCTATTATTTGCTTTATCTATATCGCGACCACTTGCTCGGCTGGTACGGAGTTTTGGGCTGATCTGTCATCAATATGCCGATGACACTCCAGCTCATTCTGTTGATGGAGGGGGGAGCAGTTGCACCTCTTGGCTCTACCTTGTGTTTGGAGGCGGTAGCTGGTTAGTTTGCAGCAGAGCAGGCTGAAACTGAATCCGTCGAAGGCGAGAGATCCTATAGCTGGGCCGTGAGGGAGAGAACAAGATTTCCAGCGGCTGGTGTGGGAGGGGGCTTCTCATTGGCGCCGGCCTCCTCTGCTTTCGCGGTCTGGGGGTCCATCTGGATTAGATCTCTTTCAACGGAGACCCAGGTGGCCCGCTGCTCCAGGACTTCGCGTTTTTCTCCATCTTCGTCAGGCCCGGCAGTTGGCCCCCTTCCTCTCCCAAGCCGGACCCTAGCCACCGCGATCCATGCCCAGTCACCTCCAGGCTAGACTATTGTAACTTCGCTCTACGCGGAGCGCTTCCCTTGCGTTTGATTCGGAAACTAAAGCTGGGTCAAAATGAAGTCTGCGCTGGCCTGCTCACAGGAGAGCGCCTTTAAAGAGCATATCCAGCCTGTGTTGCGCCAACTGCGTTGGCTCCCGTTTGGTTCCGAATCATCTTCAAAGGTGTGAATTCTGACCTTCAAGGCATTAGCGGTCTGGGACCCTCGTACCTTAGGGACCGCATCACCCCATATGTCCCTACTTTCGGCCTCTGCGTTCAGCAGAGAGCCAATTACTTGGTGGTCCCCGGCCCCTCAATGATGCGGCTGGCAGCCTCCACACGGGCCAGGACTTTCTGGCGCTGGCCCCGGCCTGGTGGAACACCCTCCCACCAACTGTCCAGGCCCTGTGGGACCTTGGTAGGATTCATAAGGCCTGTAAAGACTGTGTTGTTGTTCACCGGGCCTTTGGAGTGTCCAGCCGCTGATATGGTGCCCCCCCACTGCTCCTGCTTTGGCACTGGTACAACAGAGCTCCTCATATTGAAGGGGCCTGCCGTCCCAATAGCAGGGGTGAGTTTTTAAATTGAGCCTGGGCGCCTCTTGTTTTAATTTGCTGGTATTAGCCGCTGTTTTTATGTATTTTAAGATGTTTTATTGGTGGAGCCTATGTTTGTATTTTACCGGATTTGCTCCCTTTTATTCCATTTATATTATGTTGTTCACCGCCCGAAGCCCTTGCTGGGGATCGGGCGGTGCATAGTAGACGAGCGAGCGAGCGAGCGAGCGAGCGAGCGAGCGAGCGAACGAACGAGAGAGCGATACGAGCGGCGAGCGAGCGAGCGAGCGAGCGGGACGAACGAGCGAGCGGAATAATAATAATAATAATAATAATAATAATAATAATAATAATAATAATAATAATAATAATAATAATAATAATAATAATAATAATAATAATAATAATTTATATCCCACCTGTAAGGAGACTCAAGGTGGCTTACAAGCTCCTTTCCCTTCTTCTCCGCACAACAGATACCTTGTGAGGTAGATGAAACTGAGAGAGTTGTGAAGAACTGTGATTAGCCCAAAGTCACCCAGCAGGAACGTAAAAGTTCGGAAATACATCTGGTTCACCAGATAAGCCTCTGCCCCTCAGGTGGAGGAGCGGGGAATCAAACCCGGTTCTCCAGATTAGAATCCACCTGCTCTTAACCACTACACCATTCTGGCGAAGGATGCTCCAAAGGCAGAAAGTAACACAGCGCAACAGCCAATCAGGACGAGGAAGAACAGAGCTGCTGAGCAGATTGTGGGGAGTGTTGTATTGCTTGAAACCACAATAAACGAGGTGTTCTGTAGACACACGCTGCAGTGGGGAGGGAGAAACCGCGATGAAAAGGTGCTGTTTCTTTTGAAACCTAGTTTTATCCAGCTTTAATTTATCAGTGGGGAAGTGGCCCTTGAGGTAAATTTAGGACATTTTTGTTCAGCTGCAGGGATACAATGGATTTCATGGTGAAATAAACTTGCAAAACCTCCCTGGTCCCTGTGAGGATGGAAAATCTCTTGGCTTCCCCAAGCATTTGCTTGAATTAAGTTGTCTCATAAATCACCTTTATTTCTCACTAAAATTCTATTGCTAAATTCTAGTATATACCCATCATCTCTAAACAGTATTCTGCAAACATTCAAAATATAACTGATAATAAGGTCTGCTTTTGATTTCATGAGACATCTTGATGTGGTACTCCTGGGTCCTGATTTATGTATGTATGTATGTATGTATGTATGTATGTATGTATGTATGTATGTATGTATGTATGTATGTATGTATGTATGTATGTATGTATTTAGTTATTTAGTTATTTAGTTATTTAGTTATTTAGTTATTTAGTTATTTAGATTTCTATATCACCCTATCCTCAGGGGGCTCCGTGCAGTGCTGGTTACTTCAGCATTTTGCCCATTGGCCTATTTAAGGAGCAATCTTGAATAAATGTGTATAATATTAGAAAATTGTGCTAAAACTCACAAAGCCTTAAATTCTATCTAGGGACAGCAATTACAATTATATTAATAGTACTATTCAAGTCAAATTTTCATTGTAACAACATTATTAATTTTCAGTTTCAGATTACCTGATTGTTACATTCAATAAAGCAAAAAATGCTCCTGTTCTGAATATATATTTTTTCTAGAAATAATAATGAACATACTGAACATTAATTCTGACAAAGGATATAAAGAAAGTTAGTAAACAGATTAATTATCTATCCCACATACCTCATCTGGGAATCCGAGGGTTTGAGACTTAAGACTTCTGTTGCTATGATTCCTCAAAAAAGGTATGATAAAGTTCCCATTCTTATTTTGAAATTGCTTATAAAGCAGCTGTTACTAATTTACACAAAGTGCAGAGTTTAACCCTTGTGGAGGTATTGTGTTTAATACAGTATCTTCCTACTTTGAAAAAAAACATGTAATTCCTCAGCTGTATGATTAAATTCAAGGCACTGCTCAACTATTGGTGCTTCTTTAATATGGTTATTTAGCCTTCTTTTATGCTGTAACTGGAAGTTGCCCATACATACACTGTAAGGCTGAACACTACTCAGACAAAGTCGACATTAAAAAAAGAACTTTGTTGACTTGGGTCACCCTAACTACAGGGTGCTAGAACTGAGGATTCTTGTCCTCAGTTCCAGTATTTATTCTATTTTCAAAACAGACAGTAACCAATCAGCTTTCCCCTCTGCCTTGGTCCCTGGTCTCCCATTGGTTCAGACAGATCTACATAGTTTTGGTCTGATGTAGCTCCTCAGTTCAGTTTCCTGCTCTAATGCAAAAAGGCGGGAGCTGGTGATGGCTGGGAATTTCAGTCCTGACATCCCACTCCCTCTAAGACCCCTCAACCTGGCCTGTAGGCATGGTGAAATGCATGAACCAGCTGTGAGGCCGATACATGTTGAATGGACACCCACTCATTAAATCCAGAGGGAAGGTCCTTCCATGCGACCAGGTACTGCAGCTATCCTCTGTGTAGATGGGAGTCAATGATGGTGCTTTTCTCCTGGTGTGACTCTCCATTAACTTCGTACAGAGCAACCGAAGGGAGAGCTGAGTGCTAAGCATCCGAAGGGGATAAGCTAGAATAGAAAACCGGATGGATGTGTTTAAAGTTTTTCAGAAGTTTGAGTTCAATAGCCATCGATTGATCACATGGGATCCATGAAAGGGTCCAATAAATTTGGCACCCAATTTCCTAGTCCCTGGAAGTCCCCTTAAGTTTTTGGTAGAAAGGTACACATGATCCCCCACTGTATAAACAACCTGCCGCCATTTGCGGTCCGCAAACCTTTTGTAATCCACTTTAGCTTTGGCGAGGGAGTCCTGTACAACACACCAAGTGGCATGCAGAGACATGACCGACTCCTGTAGGTCTGTTGGCCCATCCGAGATTGTACCCTCCAGTGGGAATGGATTACTATCCTGCCCATACAGCTCTTCGAAAGGGCTCTGCCCAGTGGTAGCATGTACAGCATTATTATACACAAACTCGGCAAAGGGGATCAGGTCCGCCCAATTGTCATTATGCTGGTTGATGTAATACCGCAGGCACTGTTCTAAAATCCCATTCACCCTCTCAGTTTGCCCATCTGCATGGTAGGTGGAAGAAAACCCCAATTCAACCACCAGGAGCTTCATAAATTCCCTCCAGAACCTGGAGATGAACTGGTGACCTTTCTGGGGGCCTGCGAAGCCTGTACACGTGCGAGATGAAGAGCTGGGCCAATTTCTGAGCTGGGGGGATCCCCCCACAGGGAACAAAGTGGGCCTGTTTGGAGAACAGGTCTACCACCACTGACTACTACAGTCTACCACAAGACTGTCTACTACAGTCTTCCTTTTAATCATAGGCAAGTTTGTTATAAAGTCCATGGAGATGGACTTCCAAGGAGTTTCAGGGGTTGGCAGAGGCTGCAAAAGCCCAGGCTGGCGACCCGGGATGTGTTTGGCCGAGGCACAAACGGGGCAACCAGTGACATACTCAGCCATGTTCTTGAGGAGAGAGGGCCACCAGAACTGCTGACTGACCAAGTGCAAATTTTTTACAAAGCCGCAATGGCCTGCTGACTTGGCATCATGAAATCCCGCTAGAACCTTGGCCTGTAAGCAGGCCAGAATGTAAACATTGTCACCCCTCAACCAAAGGCCCCCTCACTCCGAGAGGTTGCCCACTCTCTAATCCTCCTTGGGTTCAGAAGCTGCGAGGTCACGCAGTTCTGCCTCCAGATGTAATGAGGTGGGCAGGGAGTCGGATTTGGTGGGAGGCTGCCAAACCCGGCTATGGGTGACTGCTTGAAGTCTGAGGTGATAAGGGGAGAAAAGAGTGCAGGTAGGCCACGGCTCAGCAGGCGTGGAGTCAAGGAGCTGGGACAGGGTGTCCACTAGACAGTTGCTCTTCCCTAAAAAAAAGTTAAGGGTGAAGTTGAACCTAGTAAAGAAATCGGCCCAACAAAGTTGTTTAGCAGTGAGCTTACTGGGCATTTTGAGGTAGGCCAGGTTCTTATGGTTGGTCCAAACCTCAAAAGGGTGTTGGGTCCCTTCCAACCAATGTCTCCAGGTTGCTAACGCCCTGTGGATAGCACTGGTTTCTCTGTCTCCCACCATCCAATTCAGTTCTGAGCCAGAAAACTTACGGGACAAGTATGCACATGCATGAAGTTTACCGTTCTCCCCGTGTGGAAGCAGGGCAGCCCCCAAAGCGACATCCGACACATCCACATGCAAAATAAATTGTTTGCTTGGATTTATGTGCACCAATACTGGTTCCGAAATGAATATCCCCTTATGTTTTTGAAATGCAGCCTTATAATCCATTGTCCAGGCTAGGGGAGATCCCGGCCTGACCCCGCCCGGCCGGTACCTTTTGTATGAAGAAGGTCTGTGAGGGGAAGGACAACTCTGGTGAAATCAGTGATGTAGTCTCTATAAAAGTTCACAAACCCCAAAAAAGACTGCAGCTGTCTACGAGTGCATGAGGCTGGCCAGTCCACCACAGCTTGTACTTTGCTCGGGTCCATTTCAATCTCCTGCCCCGAGATGCAATAGCCCAAAAAGTCCGCCTGCTCCTGATGGAACTTGCATTTGGACAGCTTGGCATACAGTTCATGTTTTATGAGTCTGCAAAGTTCCTCATGCACCAATTTAACGTTTGTCTGAATGTTATCAAAATAGATCAGTACATTGTCCAGATAAACAACCACCCCCTGAAATCAGGTCATGGAGGACCTCATTGATGACGTTCATGAATACCCCTGGGGCCCCACTGAGGTCAAAGGGCATTATGAGGTACTCAAACTGACCCGGGGGGGGTATTAAAGGCAGTAAGGTGTTTCTGCCCCCTCAGAATTGCAGACCCTGATGTACACTTCCCGCAGATTCAGCTTTGTGAATACCTTGCCATTTGAGAGGTGCCCCAACAAATCTTTGATCAGAGGCAGGGGGTATTTATTGGTTAAGGATACCATGTTCAGGCTCCTGTAGTCTGTACCCAGGTGGAGGGAACCATCCTTCTTTTTGCGGAAAAGGACGGGAGCACCCATGTGAGACTTGGTGGCCCTGATGAAGCTGCTGGCTAAGTTCTTATTGATAAATTCCTGCAGCATCACCAGCTCATGGGGGCTCATCTGATAATTATTTCTTTAATTTTATTCTTTGGCTCAACTCATTAGTCGTGGATCTGTGCGCAGGCAGTGCTAACAATACTGGTGGAGCGGCCCATCTGAAACTTTTCAAAGAGACAAGGGAGGAACACCGCAAAAACGCAGACTGGCTAACTCAGTGAGTGACCGGGGTCGGACAGCCTGATACTGATGACGAAGAAACATTGGTCAGTAAAAAGAAAAACCATTCTGTGGATGAAGGAGAGGGAATAAAAACCCATGGTTCTGAATATAAATCTGGATGTTTGCGCTCAACATTTGGTCTTCTTGGGTCTCATAGACATAACCAGAAATGACTTCATTTGTTTTTCTTGCTGTCTTTTTAATGTAATAATGAAGGCCTGCCAGAATGCCCAATATGAAGAGACTACTGACCCAGCCAAGAAGGCAGCCTCAGCATAAAATGCCATAGATGTGGGTGAACTTTCCACGAAGAAAATGCATATTCCAAAGAATAATCAAGATATATGAATGATTCCTCCTTGCCTTTTGATGGGTGCAAATGTAACACTTTACATATAATTCATTACATGCTTTAGAGCTGTCTGTTTCTATAAATTCCTTGGAGTTCTCACAGGAATTGTTTCCATAGATTTTACCAATGTGTAGTAGAGATGCCAGGAATTTCTTATTGAACCTGACTGGCACATGAACTCACCTTCTTTGGCACTCACCATCAGCTTGTGAGCCAGTCAGAGATACGTTCTGATTTTATCAAGCAATTTAACAGCTGAGCAATTTAACAGCTGTGGAACATGATGTTGATAGCTTTCTGATGGTCAGAAGCCAACTCTCAGCTGATCAAGCAATGAGTTTGGAGTCAACTTCTAATCCAGCCCCCCAGCAATTTAACTACACAATGGAACTGCAACATGGAGAGAAGAAAGAGCTCTACCTTCCATCCGCTTCAATCTGGGCAATGTTTTTAATCTCTGCATCACAAAAGCAATTCTTTCCTTTTTCTTCTCCATGCTGGGTGGAGTTAGAAGCAATGCTTTCAAATCTTGGCATTGAAAAGGGAGATGAGAAAGAGCTTGTTTCAGCCAATTTTCTGGTTGACCCCTCCCCCCCCCATTGCTGCATCTCAGCAAAGTGTTTCATCTCTTCTCAGCAAAGTTTCTATCATGGGAAATTGGAAGAACCTGACTTACAGGTGCTCAGTTAGGTTTCAACTCTTGATCCCTTCCTCCAAAAAAATTTTAAAGGCACAGAGCAAAATATCCCAGCAGGAGCCAATTCCTGAAGAGCCAGCTTTTAATGGCTGCAAATCCCTTGTTCCTGTGAATACACATAAGCAGGTTGCAAATGGCTGACCAGTCTGTTGATTAATTGGAGGCCAGCTCACTAGGGGGGAACAGGAAGTGGGAGGTCCTTGAGCATTATTGTGCATGCTCAATAGAGGCTGTGAGGCAGAGAACCATGAAGCTCCCCCATTGAGCTACTACTGTGCAACTGCAGACCTGTTCCATGTTCCATACTCAAGTTGTCAAAAATAGTAGGTTTGCCTCTGTGGTGGGATTCAAATAATTTAACAACCGGTTCTGAAAGGACTCAGTGGTGGGATTACAACCAGTTCTCTGAACTAGACAAAAAATTAGCTACTGATTCTAATGAACTGGTGCAAATAGGCTGAATCCCACCACTGGTTTGCCTCCTAAAAATTTTTCCCCTGTGAAGTTCTCAGCTTTCTTCATCCAGACACTGTACTTTGTCATACAGTCATAAGAACATAAGAAAGAACATTGCTGGATCAGACCAGAGTCCATCAAGTCCAGCACTCTGCTACTCACAGTGACCCAGGTGCCTTTGGGAGCTCACATGCCGGATGTGAAAGCAATGGCCTTCTGCTGCTGCTGCTCCTGAGCACCTGGTCTGCTAAGGCATTTGCAATCTCAGATCAAGGAGGATCAAGATTGGTAGCCATACATCAACTTCTCCATAAATCTGTCCAAGCCCCTTTTAAAGCTATCCAGGTTAGTGGCCATCACCACCTCCTGTGGCAGCATATTCCAAACACCAATCACACGTTGCATGAAGAAATGTTTCCTTTTATTAGTCCAAATTCTTCCCCCCAGAATTTTCAATGGATGCCCCCTGGTTTTAGAATTGTGGGAAAGAGAGAGAAAATTCTCTCTGTCAACATTTTCTACCCCATGCATAATTTTATAGACTTCAATCATATCCCCCCTCAGACGTCTCCTCTCCAAACTAAAGAGTCCCAAACGCTGCAGCTTCTCCTCATAAGGAAGGTGCTCCAATCCCTCAATCATCCTTGTTGCCCTTCTCTGCATTTTTTCTATCTCTTTGATGTCCTTTTTGAGACGTGTCAACCAGAACTGAACACAGTACTCCAAGTGCGGTCGCACCAGTGCTTTATGTAAGGGCATGACAATCTTTGCAGTTTTATTATCAATTCCTTTCCTAATGATCCGCAGCATAGAGTTTGCCTTTTTCACAGCTGCCATGCATTGAGTTGACATTCCCATAGAACTATCCACTAAGACGCCCAAATCCCTTTCCTGGTCTGTGACTGATAGCACCGACCCCTGTAGCATGTATGTGAAGTTTGGATTTTTTTGCCCCTATGTGCATCACTTTACATTTTGCTACATTGAACTGCATTTGCCATTTCTTAGCCCATTCACCTAATTTATCAAGGTCCGCTTGGAGCTCTTTACAATCCTTTGCAGTTCTCACCACTCTACATAATTTGGTATCATCTGCAAACTTGGCCACCATGCTACCCACCCCTACTTCTGTCAGGATGGGCCCTGACCGGTGTCCGGGGAGGGGGACCCATCCTTCATCGACCTTGGGCTAGGTGCCAGTCATCTGCCCCCCTCCCCTCCTTAGCATCAGACTGATAACCCTCCTAGGTGTGGTGGTTCCTGCCTTTTGTGTTAATGTTTTGTAATTCAATCACTGTATTGTTTCCTTTGTTTCTATGCTGCAGCTGTGGTACCTTGGCCCGGCAGGGGCAGGTCCAAGGCTATGGGGATTTAAGATCTATCTCTTGCTATGTGTCCTCAGAAATAATCTATCTCTCAATATGACTTGATCACCCATAAAGTCTATAGTTTTAAATCTACAGATTGCTTTATTCCGGGACTGAGGTCTTACACTACTTCCAAGTCATTTATGAATAGGTTAAAGAGCACTGGTCCCAAAATGGATCCCAGGGGGACACCACTCCCTACATCTCTCCATTGTGAGAACTTCCCATTTACACCCGCCCTTTTGCTTCCTGTTTCTCCTATTCCCGACTCCAGCTGCTGTGGTCCAGGTGACTGCACAGCGGCAAAAGTGGGTCCATGTGCCGGGATGAAGGGTCTCCTCTGCCTCAAAATGGATGGTGTATCAGCTTGTAGTGGCAGGATTGTCCATGCCCCTGTGAGATGATCTCCCTCAATAAGGTTGCTGGCCTTTCAGATTTCAGGTGGAGGAGGGGGTGGAAGTTCCTGTGACTTTTTTTGTATAGTGGCAAAACCTGTTTCACTTGATCACATTAATATGCTCGGCATTTCAGTCTGTTGCCTCATACCTATGGTGAGACCCTAAAATGGCCATCACTCGGAGAAGGAGGCAACTGGAAAAAATGGGATGAATGTCATTCATGGGATTGCCAGACTCCCCAGAAGTCACAGGACCCCATGAAGCCAAGCCAAGTCAATGACAATCCTCACATCTCTGTCATGCTCATTGTCTTCATTGGCAACTTTCCTAGAAGGACTGAAGCAAAAAATGCAGATAAAGGCGAGATGACACATCAAATAGATATTTTAATGTTCAAGAAAGAAAATGAAGCAAGCCCATGGAGAGCTTCAGGTTACAGGCACCACAGTCCAAAAAAGGAATCTGAGTAACTGATGTTATTGTTTTAAAGAACAAAGCCAAAAAATATTTTTCTCTTAATGCATAAACCCAGGAATGTATAGGCATATATTGATCAGAAAGAAACCAAACGTGTGTAGGGAGCATTATATGTATAGTACTGCATTAGAAACCATTGCTATTAATTTAGTGAAATAGAATTCTTAAAGAGGAGAATTCTTTGACTAGTAGAATCCACAGGGACATAAACAGGAATGCACAGGCTGTGCTGGCCACAGCAGAACCTGGGGAAGCCACTCCCTCCCACTCATGCATAGGCCTGTGAATACACCCATCCCCATCCCGGCTAAAAGGGATTTTTTTTAAGAATCCAGAAGTGCTAGAATTGGGGGGGGGGAAGGGTGAGAGGCCAGGCGGGAATGAGTAAAATGAGGTGTCCAAGGCTGCAAGTGCCTGATAAATGATGCCAAGAGCCACAAGGTTAGCCCAAAGGCCATAGGCCATTGCCTTGTTGTGTTGCTGTATTGACTGCTGGGGCTCAGGCTGCTTTTGAGCTCTTCACTCACCAC